>NC_088412.1:7220676-7315676 GCF_034236695.1 Oncorhynchus nerka
ATGCGCCGTTTGTTTCAGAGGACGCATGACTCGACCTTCGCCTCTCCCGAGACTGTTGGGGAGTTGCATTGATGAGACAAGATTGTAATCAAGAAAAAAAAAGTTTAAAAAAAAAAGATATTATAATTCAATAGAGAATACACTGGAAAGAGTTAATGTGGCTGTCTTTCTTACCTGTCCTCCCACCTTCTGACTGATGTCTAAGTAACTGTTCACTGAACTGTAAATAGAACTCCAGTGGTTTACTCTTTCTACCTCTATGAAGCAACCATTACAGTCTTAAAGCCAATGTAAGAACATCTCTGTCTCTCGCTCTCTCTCTCCCCCTCTCTCTCTCTGTCCCTGTGTCTCTCTCTCTCTCTCTGTCCCTGTGTGTCTCTCTCTCTCTCTGTCCCTGTGTGTCTCTC
Source organism: Oncorhynchus nerka (assembly GCF_034236695.1). Taxonomy (NCBI): domain Eukaryota; kingdom Metazoa; phylum Chordata; class Actinopteri; order Salmoniformes; family Salmonidae; genus Oncorhynchus; species Oncorhynchus nerka. Next base: position 7,221,084 of record NC_088412.1, read on the forward strand.
TCTCTGTCCCTGTGTGTCTCTCTCTCTCTCTGTCCCTGTGTGTCTCTCTCTCTCTCTGTCCCTGTGTGTCTCTCTCTCTCTCGCACCCCTCTTTGTCTCTCTGTCTCTCTCTCTCTCTCTTTCTCTCTCTCTCTCTCTCTGTCTCTGTCTCTCTCTCTCTCTCTCTCTCTCTCTCTCCGTCTCTGTGTGTGTCTCTCTCTCTCTCCGTATCTCTCTCCCTCTTGCGCTCTCTCTCTCCATCTCTGTCTCTCTCTCCCCCCTCTCTCTCTCCATCTCTGTGTATCTCTCTCCCCCCTCTCTCTCCCTCTCTCTCCCTCTCTCTCTCTCTCACTCCCAAAGAAAGAATGTAAACATTCTAAATGGTTGTCAGAGTGGTAGGGACTAGGGATCACTTGACAGTCATGGAAAACTGTGTATAGTCAAGTCAACAGTGCATATACTATCATAATAATGTGTTAAACCTAATTTATTGGGCACCTAGCTACAGTCTCTATCTGTGTCTCAAATGGAACCCCATTCTCTATATAGTGCAAAAGTAGTGCACCCTATTCCCTATAGCCCCTGGTCAAAAGTAGTGCACCCTATTCCCTATAGCCCCTGGTCAAAAGTAGTGCACCCTATTCCCTATAGCCCCTGGTCAAAAGTAGTACACCCTATTCCCTATAGCCCCTGGTCAAAAGTAGTGCACCCTATTCCCTATAGCCCCTGGTCAAAAGTAGTGCACCCTATTCCCTATAGCCCTTGGTCAAAAGTAGTGCACCCTATTCCCTATAGCCCCTGGTCAAAAGTAGTGCACCCTATTCCCTATAGCCCTTGGTCAAAAGTAGTGCACCCTATTCCCTATAGCCCCTGGTCAAAAGTAGTGCACCCTATGCCCTATAGCCCCTGGTCAAAAGTAGTGCACCCTATGCCCTATAGCCCCTGGTCAAAAGTAGTGCACTAAATAGGGAATAGAGTGCCCTTTGAGGTACATGTTCCGTCTTTATGGTCTCTTGTCTCTCTAAACACTTGACACTGTGTTTCAACACAACATTACACAATGACACATTACTGGTCTGACAACAGTAGTCACATCAATCACTGAGCCGTAGCGGGAGCCGTCTCCTAAAGGGATTTCCCCAACGGTCGAACATACACAACGCACCGGTCCTATCTGTCACACACTGGATTTGACCACGCAGAAACTACATTTCTTGACAGGTATGAGTTATATAGGGCAATGAGTTATACAGGGCAATGAGTAATATCCATGAGTTATAGAGGGCAATGAGTAATACCCATGAGTTATATAGGGCAATGAGTAATATCCATGAGTTATATAGGGCAATGAGTAATACAGGGCAATGAGTAATATCCATGAGTTATACAGGGCAATGAGTAATACCCATGAGTTATACAGGGCAATGAGTAATATCAATGAGGTATATAGGGCAATGAGTAATACCCATGAGTTATATAGGGCAATGAGTAATGCCCATGAGTTATACAGGGCAATGAGTAATACCCATGAGTTATATAGGGCAATGAGTAATGTCCATGACTTATATAGGGCAATGAGTAATACACATGAGTTATATAGGGCAATGAGTAATACACATGAGTTATATAGGGCAATGAGTAATACACATGAGTTATATAGGGCAATGAGTAATACACATGAGTTATATAGGGCAATGAGTAATACCCATAAGTTATATAGGGCAATGAGTAATACCCATGAGTTATACAGGGCAATGAGTAATATCAATGAGGTATATAGGGCAATGAGTAATACCCATGAGTTAAACAGTGGGGCAAAATAGTATTTAGTCAGCCACCAATTGTGCAAGTTCTCCCACTTAAAAAGATGAGAGAGGCCTGTAATTTTCATCATAGGTACACTTCAACTATGACAGACAAAATGAGAAAAAAAATCCAGAAGATCACATTGTAGGATTTTTAATGAATTTATTTGCAAATTATGGTGGAAAATAAGTATTTGGTCACCTACAAACAAGCAAGCTTTCTGTCTCTCACAGACCTGTAACTTCTTCTTTAAGAGGCTCCTCTGTCCTCCACTCCTTACCTGTATTAATGGCACCTGTTTGAACTTGTTATCAGTATAAAAGACACATGTCCACAACCTCAAACAGTCACACTCCAAACTCCACTATGGGCAAGACCAAAGAGCTGTCAAAGGACACCAGAAACTAAATTGTAGACCTGCACCAGGCTGGGAAGACTGAATCTGCAATAGGTAAGCAGCTTGGTTTGAAGAAATCAACTGTGGGAGCAATTATTAGGAAATGGAAGACATACAAGACCACTGACAATCTCCCTCGATCTGAGGCTCCACGCAAGATCTCACCCCGTGGGGTCAAAATGATCACAAGAACGGTGAGCAAAAATCCCAGAACCACACGGGGGGACCTAGTGAATGACCGGCAGAGAGCTGGGACCAAAGTAACAAAGCCTACCATCAGTAACACACTACGCCACCAGGGACTCAAATCCTGCAGTGGCAGACGTGTCCCCCTGCTTAAGCCAGTACATGTCCAGGCATTTGGATGATCCAGGAGAAGATTGGGAGAATGGCATATGGTCAGATGAAACCAAAACATAACTTTTTGGTAAAACCTCAACTCGTCGTGTTTGGCAGACAAAGAATGCTAAAAATCAAATTTTATTTGTCACATACACATGGTTAGCAGATGTTAATGCGAGTGTAGCGAAATGCTTGTGCTTCTAGTTCCGACAATGCAGTGATAACCAACAAGTAATCTAACTAACAATTCCAAAACTACTGTCTTATACACAGTGTAAGGGGATAAGGAATATGTACATAAGGATATATGAATGAGTGATGGTACAGAGCAGCATACAGTAGATGGTATCGAGTACAGTATATACATATGAGATGAGTATGTAGACAAAGTAAACAAAGTGGCATAGTTAAAGTGGCTAGTGACATAAGAATGCAGTCGATGATCTAGAGTACAGTATATACATATGCATATGAGATGAATAATGTAGGGTAAGTAACATTATATAAGGTAGCATTGTTTAAAGTGGCTAGTGATATATTTACATCATTTCCCATTATTAAAGTGGCTGGAGTTGGGTCAGTGTCAATGACAGTGTGTTGGCAGCAGCCACTCAATGTTAGTGGTGGCCGTTTAACAGTCTGATGGCCTTGAGATAGAAGCTGTTTTTCAGTCTCTCGGTCCCAGCTTTGATGCACCTGTACTGACCTCGCCTTCTGGATGATAGCGGGGTGAACAGGCAGTGGTTCGGGTGGTTGATGTCCTTGATGATCTTTATGGCCTTCCTGTAACATCGGGTGGTGTAGGTGTCCTGGAGGGCAGGTAGTTTGCCCCGGTGATGCGTTGTGCAGACCTCACTACCCTCTGGAGAGCCTTACGGTTGAGGGCGGAGCAGTTGCCGTACCAGGCGGTGATACAGCCCGCCAGGATGCTCTCGATTGTGCATCTGTAGAAGTTTGTGAGTGCTTTTGGTGACAAGCCGAATTTCTTCAGCCTCCTGAGGTTGAAGAGGCGCTGCTGCGCTTTCTTCACGACGCTGTCAGTGTGAGTGGACCAATTCAGTTTGTCTGTGATGTGTATGCCGAGGAACTTAAACTTGCTACCCTCTCCACTACTGATCCATCGATGTGGATAGGGGTGTTCCTCTGCTGTTTCCTGAAGTCCACAATCATCTCCTTAGTTTTGTTGACGTTGAGTGTGAGTTATTTTCCTGACACCACACTCCGAGGCCCTCACCTCCTCCCTGTAGGCCGTCTCGTCGTTGTTGGTAATCAAGCCTACCACTGTTGTGTCGTCCGCAAACTTGATGATTGAGTTGGAGGCGTGCATGGCCACGCAGTCGTCGGTGAACAGGGAGTACAGGAGAGGGCTCAGAACGCACCCTTGTGGGGCCCCCGTGTTGAGGATCAGCGGGGAGGAGATGTTGTTGCCTACCCTCACCACCTGGGGGCGGCCCGTCAGGAAGTCCAGAACCCAGTTGCACAGGGCGGGGTCGAGACCCAGGGTCTCGAGCTTGATGACGAGCTTGGAGGGTACTATGGTGTTGAATGCCGAGCTGTAGTCGATGAACAGCATTCTCACATAGGTATTCCTCTTGTCCATGTGGGTTAGGGCAGTGTGCAGTGTGGTTGAGATTGCATCGTCTGTGGACCTATTTGGGCTGTAAGCAAATTGGAGTGGGTCTAGGGTGTCAGGTAGGGTGGAGGTGATATGGTCCTTGACTAGTCTCTCAAAGCACTTCATGATGACGGAAGTGAGTGCTACGGGGCGGTAGTCGTTTAGCTCAGTTACCTTAGCTTTCTTGGGAACAGGAACAATGGTTGCCCTCTTGAAGCATGTGGGAACAGCAGACTGGTATAGGGATTGATTGAATATGTCCGTAAACACACCGGCCAGCTGGTCTGCGCATGCTCTGAGGGCGCGGCTGGGGATCCCGTCTGGGCCTGCAGCCTTGCGAGGGTTAACACGTTTAAATGTCTTACTCACCTCGGCTGCAGTGAAGGAGAGACCGCATGTTTTCGTTGCAGGCCGTGTCAGTGGCAATCTATTGTCCTCAAAGCGGGCAAAAAAGTTATTTAGTCTGCCTGGGAGCAAGACATCCTGGTCCGTGACTGGGCTGGGTTTCTTCTTGTAGTCCGTGATTGACTGTAGACCCTGCCACATGCCTCTTGTGTCTGAGCCATTGAATTGAGATTCCACTTTGTCTCTGTACTGACGCTTAGCTTGTTTAATAGCCTTGGGAGGGAATAGCTGCATTGTTTATATTCGGACATATTACCAGACACCTTGCCCTGATTAAAAGCAGTGGTTCGCGCTTTCAGTTTCACGCGAATGCTGCCATCAATCCACGGTTTCTGGTTTGGGAATGTTTTTATCGTTGCTATGGGAACGACATCTTCGATGCACGTTCTAATGAACTCGCACACCGAATCAGCGTATTCGTCAATATTTCCATCTGACGCAATACGAAACATGTCCCAGTCCACGTGATGGAAGCAGTCTTGGAGTGTGGAGTCAGCTTGGTCTGACCAGCGGTGGACAGACCTCAGCGTGGGAGCCTCTTGTTTTAGTTTCTGCCTGTAGGCAGGGATCAGCAAAATGGAGTCGTGGTCAGCTTTTCCGAAGGGGGCGGGGCAGGGCCTTATATGCGTCGCGGAAGTTAGAGTAACAATGATCCAAGGTTTTACCACCCCTGGTTGCGCAATCGATATGCTGGTAAAATTTAGGGAGTCTTGTTTTCAGATTAGCTTTGTTAAAATCCCCAGCTACAATGAATGCAGCCTCCGGATAAATGGTTTCCAGTTTGCAAAGAGTTAAATAAAGTTCGTTCAGAGCCATCGATGTGTCTGCTTGGGGGATATATACGGCTGTGATTATAATCGAGGAGAATTCTCTTGGAAGATAATGCGGTCTACATTTGATTGTGAGGAATTCTAAATCAGGTGAACAGAAGGATTTGAGTTCCTGTATGTTTCCTTCATCACACCATGTCTCGTTAGTCATGAGGCATACGCCCCGCCACTCTTCTTACCAGAAAGATGTTTGTTTCTGTCGGCGCGATGCGTGGAGAAACCCGTTGGCTGCACCGCCTCGGATAGCGTCTTCCCAGTAAGCCATGTTTCTGTGAAGCAGAGAACGTTGCAGTCTCTGATGTCCCTCTGGAATGCTACCCTTGCTCGGATTTCGTCAACCTTGTTGTCAAGAGACTGGACATTGGCAAGAAGAATGCTGGGGAGTGGTGCGCGATGTGCCCTTTTTCGGAGTCTGACCAGAACACCGCCTCGTTTCCCTCTTTTTCGGAGTCGTTTCCTTGGGTCGCTGCATGCGATCCATTCCGTTGTCCTGTTTGTAAGGCAGAACACCGGATCCGCGTCGCGGAAAACATATTCTTGGTCGTACTGATGGTGAGTTGGCGCTGATCTTATATTCAGTAGTTCTTCTCGACTGTATGTAATGAAACGTAAGATGACCTGGGGTACTAATGTAAGAAATAACACGTAAAAAAACAAAAAACTGCATAGTTTCCTAGGAACGCGAAGCGAGGCGGCCATCTCAGTCGGCGCCGGAAGTCAACCGGCGACTGAACAGCTGAGTTGCATTCAAAGAACACCATACCTACTGTGAAGCATGGGGGTGGAAACATCATTCTTTGGGGCTGTTTTTCTGCAAAGGGACCAGGGCGACTGATCCGTGTAAAGGAAAGAATGAATGGGGCAATGTATTGTGAGATTTTGAGTGAAAACCTCCTTCCATCAGCAAGGGCATTGAAGATGAAACGTGGCTGGGTCTTTCAGCATGACAATGATCCCAAACACACCGCCCGGGCAACGAAGGAGTGGCTTCGTAAGAAGCATTTCAAGGTCCTGGAGTGGCCTAGCCAGTCTCCAGATCTCAACACCAATGGAAAATCTTTGGAGGGAGTTGAAAGTCCGTGTTGCCCAGCAACAGCCCCAAAACATCACTGCTCTAGAGGAGATCTGCATGGAGGAATGGGCCAAAATACCAGCAACAGTGTGTGAAAACCTTGTGAAGACTTACAGAAAACGTTTGACCTCTGTCATTGCCAACAAAGGGTATGTAACAAAGTATTGAGATAAACTTTTGTTATTGACCAAATACTTATTTTCCACCATAATTTGCAAATAAATTCATTAAAAATCCTACAATGTGATTTTCTGGATTTTTTTTTCTTATTTTGTCTGTCATAGTTGAAATGTACCTATGATGGAAATTACAGGCCTCTCCCATCTTTTTAAGTGGGAGAACTTGCACAATTGGTGGCTGACTAAATACTTTTTTGCCCCACTGTATAGGGCAATGAGTAATACACACACTACATGACCAGAAGTATGTGGACACCTGCTCGTTGAACATCTAATTAATTGCATTAATATGGAGTTGGTTTGGTGCTATAACAGGAAGGCTTTTCACTAGATGTTGGAACATTGCTGCAGGGACTTGCTTCCATTCAGCCACAAAGAGCATTAGTGAGGTCGGGCACAGATGTTGGGAGATTAGGCATGGCTCGCAGTCGGCATTCCAATTCATCCAAAAGGTTTTTTGATGGGGTTGAGGTCAGGACTCTGTGCAGGCCAGTCAAGTTCTTCCACACCGATCTTGACTAAATATTTCCGTACGGACCTCGCTTTGTGCACAGGGGCATTGTCATGCTGAAACAGGAAAGGACCTTCCCCAAACTGTTGCCACAAAGTTGGAAGCACAGAATTGTCTAGAATGTCCCTGTATGCTGTAGTGTTAATATTTCCCTTCACTGGAACTAAGGGCCCAAACCATGAAAAACAGCCCCAGACCATTATTCCTCCTCCACCAAACTTTACAGTTGGCACTATGCAATTTGGGCAGGTAGAGTTCTCCTGGCATCTGCCAAACCCAGATTCATCAGTCGGAATTCAAGACCTTCCCAGATGGTGACAAGCTGTTTTTCATTGTTCGGGCCCCTTAGTTTCAGGGAAGGGAAATCTTAACGCTTCAGCATACATACAGACCTTCTAGACGATTCTGTGCTTTATTTGTTTACATACCCTACATTACTCATCTGATATGTATATACTGTACTCTATACCATCTACTGTATCTTTATGTAATACATGTATCACTAGCCACTTTGTTTACATACCCTACATTACTCATCTGATATGTATATACTGTACTCTATACCATCTACTGTATCTTTATGTAATACATGTATCACTAGCCACTTTGTTTACATACCCTACATAACTCATCTGATATGTATATACTGTACTCGATACCATCTACTGTATCTTGCCTATGCCGTTCTGTACCATCACTCATTCATATATCTTTATGTACATATTCTTCATCCCTTTACACTTGTGTGTATAAGGTAGTAGTTGTGGAATTGTTAGGTTAGATTACTCGTTGGTTATTACTGCATTCTAGGAACTATAAGCACAAGCATTTCGCTACACTCGCATTAACATCTGCTAACCATGTGTATGTGACCAATAACATCTGCTAACCATGTGTATGTGACCAATAACATCTGCTAACCATGTGTATGTGACCATTAACATCTGCTAACCATGTGTATGTGACCATTAACATCTGCTAACCATGTGTATGTGACCATTAACATCTGCTAACCATGTGTATGTGACCAATAACATCTGCTAACCATGTGTATGTGACCACTAACATCTGTTAACCATGTGTATGTGACCAATAACATCTGCTAACCATGTGTATGTGACCAATAACATGTGATTTGAAGCGTGATTCATCACTCCAGAGAAGGCGTTCTCACTGCTCCAGAGTCCAACAGCGGCGAGCTTTACACCGCTCCAGCCGACGCTTGGCGTTGCACATGGTGATCTTAGGCTTGTGTGAGGCTTCTCGGCCAAAAGAAACCCATTTCCCTGAAGCTCCCGACGAACAGTTCTTGTGCTGATGTGAGTGTTGCAACCCGAGGACAACACGATTTCACGCACTATGCGCTTCAGCACTCGCCATTCCCATTCTGCGAGGTTGTGTGGCCTACCACTTCGCCACCTAGATGTTTCCACTTCACAATAACAGCAGAGTCTACCATTAAAGCTCTAGCAAGGTAGAACTTGGACGAACTGACTGGTTGGAAAGGTGGCATCTTATGACGGTGCCACGTTGAAAGTCACTGAGCTTTTCAGTACGGGCCATTCTACTGCCGATGTTTGTCTATGGAGATTGCACGGTTGTGTGCTCGATTTTATACACCTGTCAGCAACGGGTGTGGCTGAATTAGCCAAATCAACTCATTTGAAGGTGTGTCCACATACTTTTCTCTATATAGCTTATAAAGCAACCATAAAAAAAGGGTCGTTTTCAGGGTATCACAACAACCATAACCACAACATCATCAAACTTAGCAAAGTGATACAGTTATAACCTATATTTGACCCCACAACAACTAAGAAAAGGGACTGGATTGGATGCAAAAATAAATCAGTAGTGAAGTAAAGTATAAAATGTAGTAAACAATTATATTTTATTATACTGTAGTAAACAATTATATTTTATTATACTGTAGTAAACAATTATAATGTATTATACTGTAGTAAACAATTATATTTTATTATAATGTAGTAAACAATTAAAATGTATTATAATGTAGGAAACAATTATATTTTATTATAATGTAGTAAACAATTATATTTTATTATAATGTAGTAAACAATTATATTTTATTATAATGTAGTAAACAATTATATTTTATTATAATGTAGTAAACAATTATATTTTATTATAATGTAGTAAACAATTATATTTTATTATAATGTAGTAAACAATTATTATAATGTAGTAAACAATAATAAATTATAATGTAGTAAACAATAAAAATGTATTATAATGTAGGAAACAATTATATTTTATTATAATGTAGTAAACAATTATATTTTATTATAATGTAGTAAACAATTATATTTTATTATAATGTAGTAAACAATTATATTTTATTATAATGTAGTAAACAATTATATTTTATTATACTGTAGTAAACAATTATATTTTATTATAATGTAGTAAACAATTATATTTTATTATAATGTAGTAAACAATTATATTTTATTATACTGTAGTAAACAATTATATTTTATTATAATGTAGTAAACAATTATAATTTATTATAATGTAGTAAACAATTATATTTTATTATAATGTAGTAAACAATTATATTTTATTATAATGTAGTAAACAATTATAATTTGTAACAACCGTAACCTCTGTAAAATAATATATCTCAGTTTTACACAAACGTAAACCTGAGACTTTACTTTTGGGTTACCAGGTGCCTATTTCAAATCACCAGTTCTACACAGATGTAAATATGAATCAGTTCTACACAGACGTAAATATGAATCAGTTTTACACAGACGTAAATATGAATCAGTTCTACACAGATGTAAATATGAATCAGTTCTACACAGATGTAAATATGAATCAGTTCTACACAGATGTAAATATGAATCAGTTCTACACAGATGTAAATGAATCAGAATCAGTTCTACACAGATGTAAATATGAATCAGTTCTACACAGACGTAAATATGAATCAGTTTTACACAGATGTAAATATGAATCAGTTCTACACAGATGTAAATATGAATCAGTTCTACACAGATGTAAATATGAATCAGTTCTACACAGATGTAAATATGAATCAGTTCTACACAGATGTAAATATGAATCAGTTCTACACAGATGTAAATATGAATCAGTTTTACACCGATACATTATGTCAAACGGTAATACGCTCTGTCTGGGTTTCTCTCTCTCTCTCTCTCTCGCACGGTGTACCCCCAGTTTACCCCCTTTATAAACCACACCATTTATCTTCATGCTGCATTCCTCTCTCTCTCCCCTCCTCCCCCTTTCTCCTCAGAACTCCCCGTTCTCCCCATTCTTCAAGTCCTGCGACTCCACCATCACATTTGCTCCTAACAACTTTGTTTACCATTCCAACTCTTTCTAGTTCTTGTTTTGATCTTTTATTACTAAGTTATTTGCGGGACTCCCAATCATTCAAATCAAAAGACATCTGCAAGAGCCTTTTTAAAAATCTTCTCTAAAATTAATTTAAAATCTTCTATCAAATTAATTTAAAATCTTCTATAGCCTAAAGGGGCCAAAAGTCTGAGGGAAAGAAAAGAATCCTCATCTACCTTCCTTGTTCAGCCTGCTTGCTTTTCTTCATTGTTGGAACTATCAGCTCTGAAACTCATCCATTATTATTCATTACATAAAGTAACATAAAGTACTCTAGTGCAGAGGTTCTCAATCCTGGTCCTGGGGAACCATGTACATGTTTTGTTTGTTTTTGCCTTAGCGCTACACACTGGATTCAAATAATCAAAACCTGATGAGTTGACGATTTTAATCAGGTGTGTAGCGCTAGGGCAAAAAATAAATTAAAATGTACCCACCTTTGGTTCCCCAGGACCAGGATTGAGAACCACTGCACTAGAGTACTTACACAGTGCACTAACCGTAGAGTTTATATAACAGGCATGCTATTCAAACGCTGATGTTGAATACAAAACCTGGCACGATAGACACAGACACAAAAAGAGGGCTACGAAGTTGAAAAGACATTTCACTGTGTTTTTGTTCGTAGTCTGCAGCCTATATAGTAGTCCTATATTCCATTAACAACACTGTCGGCCCAGTGAAAATGGCCAACGCTTTAGATAATAGTACAATTAGCCTATAGCACATGTACTAATAATATATGACAACGAATGAGAAGAACTACGATATATCCAACGTTTTTCACACCGTTTTTATTTCCATAAGAAAATGAGAAACGAGGTTGCGTGAGTTCTGGTAAAGAGGGGGCCATTCAGTCAGGTGCAACCTGCGACTTTTATTTGTTTAGCCTAGTTCCAGCACACATTTAAATTAAACACAAAACCCATTAACATGGCCTATATTGTAAATAAATGTGTATTGTTCTTACCCTCAAAAAATCTCTGTAACGCTTCGGTTTCATCCACCACGTCCATCCTAGCGGGTCCCACTAATAACCTCCATGAACTCCCCCGCTCCCTGTGAGTCCGGCCGAAACAGTTGCGTTGTATCGGGTCAACTCTCACGGATACATCACGCAGTCGGGACTGGCGGCGTGTCCAAATGTCTCTGCTGTGGCAACTATAGTCCAAGTCCTAACGTGGATTTATTATCGCTCATAAATCCACTCCTTGTCAACAAAAAAAAATAAGAGAGAGATTCCCTCTCCGGTTTTAGGAGCGATACCTGAACACAATTATTTGATTGTTCCGTTTATTCCCTTCCCTTTATATATATATATATTACATGTTTTGTTTTTAAATCATCAACGCCTAAAACAAGCGTTTTAAATATAAAAACAATCCACAAAAAAGTGAACAGGTATAAGTATTATACCTCATTCAGTGGTAGCCTAATTAGAAATAGCCATAGAGAAGTCGCACAACGCGAATTCCGCGTCGGAAAAACGATCAATACATCGTTAAATAATGTCCCAGAGAAATTCTTCGACTTTGTTTGATTCTTCTTGTATATATATTTCGTTACCTTGTTGATTGCAGGACAATGGGTACCTAGGGTAGGAGTCTTCGGGAAAACGTTGTACGTCAATATCGAGCATTTGACTGCGTCTGTGTAGATGACCTCCCCTCTGTCTTCTAGCAGTTCGCCCTACTCTCTCTGGACCCGACGTAGACGCGACCTACTGGTCCACAGAGCCGTGCGCTGTGCGTGTGTGGCGTGTGCGTGCGTGCGTGCGTGCGCGCGCGCGCGCGTGTGTGTGTGATCGGTTGGGATGAGAGGACATGAGACAGGTGTGTTTAAACCTCCCTGGGTGATGGATGTGAGACCAAATTGGGATGACATTAAGTAGTCTAAGCTACAGTAGCCTTCTGTCAACTAATTTTTACCTTCATATTTGATGCGTAATTTTCATAGACCTAGGACACATGAAATGTTATTCCTTACATTTTATTTTGGGAACAATTTTTAAGTAATTTAAGCGAAAGTCATAATAAATAAGGAAGAGAGAGAGAGAGAGAGAGAGAGTCTTATTATCCAATTATCCACCCAAAACGAGTTGCATTATCGATATTATAATAACGATCTCTCTCTCTCCCTCTCTCTCTCTCTCTCTCTCTCTCTCTCTCTCTCTCTCTCTCTCTCTCTCTCTCTCTCTCTCTCCTCTCTCTCTCCCTCTCTCTCTCTCTCTCTCTCTCTCTCTCTCTCTCTCTCTCTCTCTCTCTCTCTCTCTCTCTCTCTCTCTCTCTCTCCTCTCTCTCTCTCTCTCTGTCTCTCTCTCTCTCTCTCTCTCTCTCTCTCTCTCTCTCTCTCTCCCTCTCTCTCTCTCTCTCCCTCTCTCCCTCTCTCTCCCTCTCTCTCTCTCTCTCTCTCTCTCTCTCTCTCTCTCTCTCTCTCTCTCTCTCTCTCTCTCTCTCTCTCTCTCTCTCTCTCTCTCCCTCTCTCCCTCTCTCTCCCTCTCTCTCTCGGTTACCGTTTGTTCTGTCCAAATGTTGTCATTTTATAATACTAGAAAAGTTGAATTGTTAAATCACTTCTATTTGCATAGACTAGGTATGTATGTATATATACTAAGTATGGAAAGATTCACAATCATCATCTTTTTTTTTTAAGACCTTGTGATGTGTTTGAAAACAAAAACATGGTGTAAAAAAACTATAGACGCATTAAAACACCCAGTTTAGCATAAATGTTAGAGAAAACAAAAACAAAAATTGAGTTGTGAATATATATATATACAACAATAGGCCGATTAAAATTAAAAAATATCTCTGCCTCTATAGTGACGAAGGAAAAAGGTCTCCTCACACTGTCCACGACATTTACTTTATTGGAGTCAATAAAAGTCTCTGCTCCTAAAAAGCAACTCTCACAGTGTCTTTCACACTCCAGCAGACGACTGTTTTCTGTCGAGGCGTCCAACAGGGGGAGGAAGGGAATCATCCATTTCTCTCCAACCTTATCAGCTAGCTACATCCCTCCCTCTAAAACAATGCCACTGTGTGCATGTCAGAGAGATGCTGGTTTGTTCTGTTGTCTGTCACAGCTGGATCGTCTCTCTTTCTCTTTGTCCCCCTTCCCCCCCCCCACCACCATCCTCTTACTCTCCTCTTCTCTATCCCCCTCTTTCTCTCGTCCGTCTCCCCCCCTCTTTCCCTCTGTTCGTCCTAAACAAGCCGTCCGTTTATGTCTGCCACACTATGTACATTGTTGTGGAGGACACAGGACAGAAAGAGAGAGATGGAGAGATGGAGAGAAAGAGGGGGAGATAGAAAGAGAGAGATGAGAGATGGAGAGAAAGAGGGGGAGATAGAAAGAGAGAGATCGAGAGATGGAGAGAAAGAGGGGGAGATAGAAAGAGAGAGATGAGAGATGGAGAGAAAGAGAGGGAGATAGAAAGAGAGAGATCGAGAGACAGAGGGGGGAGACAGATAGAGAGTGATGGAGAGAAAGAGGGGGAGATAGAAAGAGAGAGATGAGAGATGGAGAGAAAGAGGGGGAGATAGAAAGAGAGAGATGGAGAGAAAGAGGGGGAGATAGAAAGAGAGATGGAGAGAAAGAGGGGGAGATAGAAAGAGAGAGACAGAGAGAAAGAGGGGGAGATAGAAAGAGAGAGATGGAGAGAAAGCGGGGGAGATAGAAAGAGAGAGATCGAGAGATGGAGAGAAAGAGGGGGAGATAGAAAGAGAGAGATGGAGAGAAAGAGGGGGAGATAGAAATAGAGAGATGAGAGAAAGAGAGAAAGAGGGGAAGATAGAAAGAGAGAGATGGAGAGAAAGAGGGGGAGATAGAAAGAGAGAGACAGAGAGAAAGAGGGGGAGATAGAAAGAGAGAGATGGAGAGAAAGCGGGGGAGATAGAAAGACAGAGATGGAGAGAAAGAGGGGAGATAGAAAGAGAGAGATGGAGAGAAAGCGGGGAGATAGAAAGAGAGAGAGAGATGGAGAGAAAGCGGGGAGATAGAAAGAGAGAGATGGAGAGAAAGAGGGGGAGATAGAAAGACAGAGATGGAGAGAAAGAGGGGGAGATAGAAAGAGAGAGATGGAGAGAAAGAGGGGGAGATAGAAAGACAGAGATGGAGAGAAAGAGGGGGAGATAGAAAGAGAGAGATGGAGAGAAAGAGGGGGAGATAGAAAGAGAGAGATGGAGAGAAGGAGAGAGAGGGGGAGATAGAAAGACAGAGATGGAGAGACAGAGGGGGAGATAGAAAGAGAGAGATGAGAGACAGAGAGACAATAAAACAGCTGGTTAACGCTATTTTGTCATTTCCATATTAGACTGTACGTGAAATGGAGAGGGAGTGTAGTGTGTGTGTGTGTGTGTGTGTGTGTGTGTGTGTGTGTGTGTGTGTGTGTGTGTGTGTGTGTGTGTGTGTGTGAGAGAGAGTGAGAGTGATAAAGGAGCTTTAAATAACCAAAGAGTTTACCAATAAAAACTTCCAAAAGGACTAATTCGGGGGTGGAAAGGGGAAAATGAATAAATTAGTTTCGGAAGTTTCTCGTTTGTAAACCATATAAATAGAATGAGCTAAGTTGTAATAATTTTAGTAATAACTACATATGTGTAGTAATTCTATGGTGTAAATTGATATATTTCATTACTCTTTCTCTCGAGAGAGCAAATGTGTTTCTTCACTTATTTTCCCCTCATGCCACTGCCACATTCCACAAGATAACCCTCAGTGTGTGTGTGTGTGTGTGTGTGTGTGTGTGTTTTCGTATTTGTGAGTGTTGTGATAATTACAATGCCCGATTTAACGTGACTGGACTTTGGGTGTTTTTTTTTACCTGTACTTGCCCTTCCAGGCCACTAGATGGAGACATGCAACCGCTGGTTATTTAGACAACAACTCCACTGGTGAAGAAGGAGCAGCAACATTCAACATGGCGGCGAACAGAGCAGGTAGGATGCGTTGCTATAGCCACGGATGCATTTACAAACCTAACTATGAATTTCAAATGTATTTCGGATGTAATAATTTTACAGTCCCATATTCTGATTATTAATTTACTGCTAGCACAGATAGTGTGTATTTATACGGTTGTGTGTGAGAAACGTACTGATATTTGCTCACAGAATTTCACACATTGTTTGATTTCCTTGCAGGCAAGTCTGCTGTTGTCGTATCCTTTTCAAAATAAAGTTAGCAATGAACATAGCAACACGTTTTTAAAAAAGTGTCAAGGTGTTTCTTCCCTTGGAAATAAAAATGTATGGATATTTTAAAACGAATTGAACACACACACACACACACACACACACACACACACAATACAGATAATGAAATCCGCCCTTAACCACCACCTCCAGCTGTCGTCTGTTCCTCTCCAGCTCCTGCTCTACCTGACAGCTCTTTACTATGTCTTCTACTTCCTCTCTACATTCTGCATGATCATCTACAAGAGTGAGGCACCTTCTGCATGCATACTGTTGTTGTTGTTGTGAGAGAGAGAGAGAGAGAGAGAGAGAGAGACTAATCTTCTGCATGCAGACTGTTGTTGTTGTTGTGAGAGAGAGAGAGAGAGAGACTAATCTTCTGCATGCAGACTGTTGTTGTTGTTGTGAGAGAGAGAGAGAGAGAGAGACTAATCTTCTGCATGCAGACTGTTGTTGTTGTGAGAGAGAGAGAGAGAGAGAGAGAGACTAATCTTCTGCATGCAGACTGTTGTTGTTGTGAGAGAGAGAGAGAGAGAGAGAGAGAGAGAGAGACTAATCTTCTGCATGCAGACTGTTGTTGTTGAGAGAGAGAGAGAGAGAGAGAGAGAGAGAGAGACTATTCTTCTGTATGCAGACTGTTGTTGTTGTGAGAGAGAGAGAGAGAGAGACTAATCTTCTGTATGCAGACTGTTGTTGTTGTTGAGAGAGAGAGAGAGAGAGACTAATCTTCTGTATGCAGACTGTTGTTGTTGTTGTGTGAGAGAGAGACTAATCTTCTGTATGCAGACTGGTTGTTGTTGTGAGAGAGAGAGAGAGACTCATCTTCTGCATGCAGACTGTTGTTGTTGTTGTGTGAGAGAGAGACTAATCTTCTGTATGCAGACTGTTGTTGTTGTTGTGAGAGAGAGAGACTCATCTTCTGCATGCACACTACACTGTTTGTTACGTCATGTACTCTAGTAGAGTGTACCGACCGTTCTGATTCAGTTCAGAACATCTTTATTGTCCCTGTTTGTGTGCAGCATAAATACCATAAAGACAAAGAGACATTTGTTTGTAGGCCTGTTGCAAAACTGGTCCTTGGTCCTGAGATAGTTCTGGTCTTGACTCCGTCTCTGGTTTGCTGCCTGTCCTCTAGGTCGTGTGATGAGCTACCCTGATGACCTCCTAACCCAGGACGTAGGTCTGCTCTTCTTCATGGCTTGTCTTGAGCTGTTCCGACTCTACTGTGGTGAGTTGTAGTGGGGGTCTGATTCTGTGTTGAGTTGTAGTGGGGGTCTGACTCGACTGTGGTGAGTTGTAGTGGGGGTCTGACTCTACTGTGGTGAGTTGTTTGACTCTACTGTGGTGAGTTGTAGTGGGGGTCTGACTCTACTCTCTACTGGGGTGAGTTGTAGTGGGGGTCTGACTCTACTGTGGTGAGTTGTGGTGGGGTTTGACTCTACTGTAGGGGGGTCTGACTCTGTTAGTTGTAGTGGTGGACTGACTCTACTGGGGTGAGTTGTAGTGGGTTGACTCTGGGGTGAGTTGTCTGACTCTGGGGTGAGTTGTAGTGGGGGTCTGACTCTGGGGTGAGTTGTAGTGGGGGTCTGACTCTGGGGTGAGTTGTAGTGGGGTCTGACTCTGAGGTGAGTTGTAGTGGGGTCTGACTCTGAGGTGAGTTGTAGTGGGGTCTGACTCTGAGGTGAGTTGTAGTGGGGTTTCACTCTACTGGGGTGAGTTGTACTGGGGTCTGACTCTGGGGTGAGTTGTAGTGGGGGTCTGACTCTGGAGTGAGTTGTAGTGGGGGTCTGACTCTGGGGTGAGTTGTAGTGGGGTCTGACTCTGGGGTGAGTTGTAGTGGTGGTCTGACTCTGAGGTGAGTTGTAGTGGGGTTTCACTCTACTGGGGTGAGTTGTAGTGGGGTCTGACTCTGGGGTGAGTTGTAGTGGGGGTCTGACTCTGGGGTGAGTTGTAGTGGGGTCTGACTCTGGGGTGAGTTGTAGTGGGGGTCTGACTCTACTGGGGTGAGTTGTAGTGGGGTCTGACTCTGGGGTGAGTTGTAGTGGGGTCTGACTCTGGGGTGAGTTGTAGTGGTGGTCTGACTCTGAGGTGAGTTGTAGTGGGGTTTCACTCTACTGGGGTGAGTTGTAGTGGGGGTCTGACTCTGGGGTGAGTTGTAGTGGGGTCCGACTCTGGGGTGAGTTGTAGTGGGGGTCTGACTCTGGGGTGAGTTGTAGTGGGGGTCTGACTCTACTGGGGTGAGTTGTAGTGGGGTCTGACCCTGGGGTGAGTTGTAGTGGGGGGGGTCTGACTCTGAGGTGAGGGTCTGACTCTGGGGTGAGTTGTAGTAGGGGTCTGACTCTGGGGTGAGTGACTCTGGGGTAGTGGGGGTCTGAGTTGTAGTGGGGTCTGACTCTCTGGGGTGAGTTGTAGTGGGGTCTGACTCTGGGGTGAGTTGTAGTGGGGGTCTGACTCTGGGGTGAGTTGTAGTGGGGTCTGACTCTGGGGTGAGTTGTAGTGGGGTCTGACTCTGGGGTGAGTTGTAGTGGGGGTCTGACTCTACTGGGGTGAGTTGTAGTGGGGGTCTGACTCTACTGGGGTGAGTCTGACTCTGACTCTGGGGTGAGTTGTAGTGGGGTCTGACTCTGGGGTGAGGTGAGTTGTCTGGGGTGAGTTGGGTCTGACTCTGGGGTGAGTTCTGACTCTACTGGGTGAGTTGTAGTGGGGGTCTGACTCTGGGGTGAGTTGTAGTGGGGGTCTGACTCTGGGGTGAGTTGTAGTGGGGGTCTGACTCTACTGGGGTGAGTTGTAGTGGGGGTCTGACTCTACTGGGGTGAGTTGTAGTGGGGGTCTGACTCTGGGGTGAGTTGTAGTGGGGGTCTGACTCTGGGGTGAGTTGTAGTGGGGGTCTGACTCTGGGGTGAGTTGTAGTAGGGGTCTGACTCTGGGGTGAGTTGTAGTGGGGGTCTGAATCTGGGGTGAGTTGTAGTGGGGGTCTGACTCTGGGGTGAGTTGTAGTGGGGGTCTGACTCTGGGGTGAGTTGTAGTGGGGGTCTGACGTTCAGGCATTCAGCCTCTTATTAAAGGGTGACCCCACTCCAGTGGGAGCAGAAAATATTTTTTCCCTCAGATTTTTCTGGAAATTCTCACATAATGACTTCATTGGAAGGAAGGATGTTTGAAATGTTTTTTACATTTGTATCACAAAATTATTTTTTAGAAAATCATGATGAAATTTGCAATTTTAGGCCCTTTATAGACCTGTACATGCCTCCTGCCAGACCCTCTGATCTGTGAACCGTACATGAAACAGACAACATTCTTGTAACAAATGTACATCCTTCCTCTCAACGAAGTTCCAATGTGAGAATTGCCAGAAAAATCTGAGATACCCAAAATATTTTCCTCTCCCGCTGTCGTGGGATCGCCCTGTACTGCTCTCGCCCTGTACTGCTCTCCCCCTGTACTGCTCTTGGGAGGAGATTCTGGACGGCAAAGGACCCTGTGCTATGTCTCCCCCCTTCCCCACCCACCTCCTTCCAGGTGTGAGGGGTAACCTGCAGGAGACGGAGGGTTATATGTGGGCTAACCTGGCCATGACGGTGGCTACGGCCCTGTTGTCCGTCTACTTCCTGGTATGGCAGCTGTACGTGATGCATGCTGACGTCATCATCAACACCATACTGCTCAGTGTTTACGGACTGGGAGGGGTCCTAGGTCTGGCCACACTGGCTAGATTCACCAGGTTAGTTATCTATTTGCCGTGTCCATAATACTCACATAGCTATCTGTTGATATGATTCATATTTATTCAATTTGTTTTGTTTTTGTGATTTAATCATTAAAGGGGAAACTTTGGGATTTTGGTATTGAGGCCCTTTTAATATGGCCTCCTGAGTGGCGCAGCGGTCTAAGGCACTGTATCTCAGTGCTAGAGGCGTCACTACAGACCTTGGTTCGATTCCAGGCTGTATCACGGCGGTCTACGGCACTGTATCTCAGTGCTAGAGGCGTCACTACAGACCTTGGTTCGATTCCAGGCTGTATCACGGCGGTCTAAGGCACTGTATCTCAGTGCTAGAGGTGTCACTACAGACCTTGTTTCGATTCCAGGGTGTATCACAACCGGCCGTGATTGGGAGTCCCATAGGGCACAACTGGCCCAGTGTCGTCCGGGTTAGGTTTGGCCCGGGGTAGACCGTCATTGTAAATAAGAATTTGTTCTTAACTGACTTACCTAGTTAAATAAAGGTTAAATAAAAAGTCTATAGGTATCTACTAGCCACAGATACCCAATGAGTCTATGGGTATCTACTAGCCACAGATACCCAATGAGTCTATGGGTATCTACTAGCCACAGATACCCAATGAGTCTATGGGTATCTACTAGCCACAGATACCCAATGAGTCTATGGGTATCTACTAGCCACAGATACCCAATGAGTCTATGGGTATCTACTAGCCACAGATACCCAATGAGTCTATGGGTATCTACTAGCAGCACATACCCAATGAGTCTATGGGTATCTACTAGCAGCACATACCCAATGAGTCTATGGGTATCTACTAGCAGCAGATACCCAATGAGCCTATAGGTATCTACTAGCAGCAGATACCCAATGACTAAACGTCTATGGGTATCTACTAGCAGCAGATACCCAATGACTAAACGTCTATGGGTATCTACTAGCAGCAGATACCCAATGACTAAACGTCTATAGGTATCTACTAGCAGCAGATACCCAATGACTAAACGTCTATGGGTATCTACTAGCAGCAGATACCCAATGACTAAACGTCTATAGGTATCTACTAGCAGCAGATACCCAATGACTAAACGTCTATGGGTATTTATTAGCATGCTAGCAGATACTTAATACACTTCCAGTCATTGCGCTAACGCTAGTTAGCATTGGCTACCTCTTAACTTCCTTCATACTGGACGCAGAGACATTAACATGGTATCCAGGAGTTCATCATCCCTTTAATGATTTTGTTGCCATTTTATCTTGGTCTATTTAAAGTAGGCTAATAGGCCTCTCCCACCAGTCACCAAGTGTTGTGAATTGGCATTGTGTTGTGAATGGCCTGCCTGCACTGAGCGTCGCTCCCTTCTGTCTGCTCTATTGTCCGTGAATGAAATAAGCTCCCGTGGTTCTTCAGAGACTTTGTGAATTATTGATCCAGGTTTTTATTCATTACAAGCGTTACTGTATACCGCCTTCTAGTGCTATGACGTCAGGGCCAGACCTCGCGTTTTCCTTTCAAAGACGGAAGAGATTGTGGGTAAAATATCTGACTTGACCACTTCTGCCGAAGAGATTGTGGGTAAAATATCTGACTGACCACTTCTGCTGAAGAGATTGTGGGTAAAATATCTGACTGACCACTTCTGCTGAAGAGATTGTGGGTAAAATATCTGACTGACCACTTCTGCTGAAGAGATTGTGGGTAAAATATCTGCCTGACCACTTCTGCTGAAGAGATTGGTAATGGGTTAAGTCTGAACGTTCCACACTGAACAAGGATTTAACGAAGGTTTTCACTTTCCAATGACTGTGAAATGTCGTTTCTTAGTTGTTGTTGTTTTTTTAACCCTACTTACAGTTATTGTAAGTCCCTCTGGATAATTCCACTGATATGTAGCCTAATGTCTGTGCTCATTTCTGTCTTTCAGTGTCTACGCCTGACCCCATCAATTATAGCTGCACTGACAGGACCTCCAGAATCTCCTTCCACTCCTTCACTACCAAACCTTCACTACCAGTCCTTCACTACCAAACCTTCACTACCAAACCTTCACTACCACTCCTTCACTACCAAACCTTCACTACCAAACCTTCACTACCACTCCTTCACTACCAAACCTTCACTACCAAACCTTCACTACCTCTCCTTCACTACCAAACCTTCACTACCAAATCTTCACTACCAAACCCTCTGCTGCAACATTGGAGATGTCTGAGCATCAATGTGGGTGTCCTCACGACGCCAGGACAGCGGAGTCAATCACCACCTTCCGGAGACACCTGAAACCCCACCTCTTTAAGGAATACCTAGGATAGGATAAAGTAATCCTTCTCCCCCTCCCCCCTCAAAAGACCTAGATGCACTATTGTAAAGTGGCTGTTCCACTGGATGTCATAAGGTGAAAGCACCAATTTGTAAGTCGCTCTGGATAAGAGCGTCTGCTAAATGACTTAAATGTAAATGTTAAATGTGGTGCATTCAGAATGCTAGTGGTATCCTGTCCCGGAGCTCTACGGACAATTCCTTTGACCTCGTGGCTTGGTCTTTGCTCTATCAACTGTAGGACCTTATATATAGACAGGTGTGTTTCCAAATCATGTCCAATCAATTGAATTTATCACAGTTGGACTCCAATCAAGTTGTAGAAACATCTCAGGGATGATCAATGGAAACAGGATGCAACCCGAGGTCAATGTTGAGTCTCATAGCAAAGGCTCTGAATACTAATGTAAATAAGGTATTTATGTTTTACTTTAAAAATATATATATATATTTGCCAAACATTTCTAAAAAAACTAAAACAAAAGTGTTTTTTGCTTTGTCATGATTGGGTAATTGTGATGTCATTATGGGGTATTGTGATGTCATTATGGGGTATTGTGATGTCATTATTGGGTAATTCTGTGTAGATTGATGAGAGAGAGAAAAAAGTAAAATAACAAAATGTGGAAAAAGTTGAGAGGTCTGAATACTTTCCCGAACGCGCATCACATCTATAGGCTACGTTGAAATGGACATGCAAACAACAGCCTATATAGAAGATGGACCTCCAGTGACCGTCTAAGCGGTACGTTTGTAATCATTCAGCCGATCCTAAATCACTCTCAACCCCTTCCCCTTGGCCCTAACTCTTCAATGTTAACCCCCGATTGGCCCTAACTCTTCAATGTTAACCCCCGATTGGCCCTAACTCTTCAATGTTAACCCCCGATTGGCCCTAACTCTTCAATGTTAACCCCCGATTGGCCCTAACTCTTCAATGTTAACCCCCGATTGGCCCTAACTCTTCAATGTCTCTATTGCTTTGTAGTGGATATTCCTACATATTGGTTATATTATGCAAACACCCGAGGGATAGGGCCTAGGGGGAGAGGTAGGGAGTGAATTGAGACCGATGTTCTGTATAGGATAGACACCGGTTAGTCCTCTCACTCAAACCCTTTGTCATTGTTCTGTCTTATGTTGTATCTATTTCCCAGGAATAATCTGATCATGTTACTGAATGTATCCAGAGTATTTTCAGATATCCTTATCAACAAATGCTGTGAAAAGTACATTAAATGTAAAATATACATCAAATCAACAGTGTTAATGTTTTTGGATTCAGTCTTGTATCAGGTGAACTGTTGTGTCCTCACCTTCGGTCTAATAATTTGATTATCTCTAAACTGTTCCCTTTGAATTGCTACCATCGTTATGCAAATACTTTTCATATTTCTTCTGTAAGATACGTATCAATGTGGCCCTATCCATATAGGACAATTCCCACCAGGGCTAATTAGTCTGTGAACCCTCATACATTAAGAACAAAAATACTTTTTTCTGACTGTTTTCCATGTTATTTGGTTAGTTCTCTCTTAAAGAACTGAGGTCTATGGTGATAGGTGGGATGGGCTGAGGGGGTGGGATTAAAGAGCTGAGGTCTGTGGGATGATAGGTGATGGTGGGATGGGCTGAGGGGTTAAAGGGATTAAAGTTGGGAGCTGAGGTCTGAGGTCTATGGTGGTGATAGGTGGGATGGGCTGAGGGGAGGGATTAAAAGAGCTCTGAGGTATATGGTGATAGTTGGGATGGGCTGAGGGGGAGGGATTAAAGAGCTGAGGTCTATGGTGATAGGTGGGATGGGCTGAGGGGGTGGGATTAAAGAGCTGAGGTCTGTGGTGATAGATGGGATGGGCTGAGGGGGTGGGATTAAAGAGCTGAGGTCTATGGTGATAGGTGGGATGGGCTGAGGGGTAGGGATTAAAGAGCTGAGGTATATGGTGATAGGTGGGATGGGCTGAGGGGGGATGGGATTAAAGTTGGGATGGGCTGAGGTTAAGAGGCTATGGTGAGCTGAGCTCTATGGTGATAGGTGGGATGGGCTGAGGGGTGGGATTAAAGAGCTGAGGTCTATGGTGATAGGTGGGATGGGCTGAGAGAGGTGGGATTAAAGAGCTGAGGTCTATGGTGATAGGTGGGATGGGCTGAGGGGGAGGGATTAAAGAGCTGAGGTATATGGTGATAGTTGGGATGGGCTGAGGGGGAGGGATTAAAGAGCTGAGGTCTATGGTGATAGGTGGGATGGGCTGAGGGGTAGGGATTAAAGAGCTGAGGTATATGGTGATAGTTGGGATGGGCTGAGGGGAGGGGGATTAAAGAGTTGAGGTCTATGGTGATAGGTGGGATGGGCTGAGGGGAGGGATTAAAGAGCTGAGGTATATGGTGATAGTTGGGATGGGCTGAGGGGGAGGGATTAAAGAGTTGAGGTCTATGGTGATAGGTGGGATGGGCTGAGGGGGAGGGATTAAAGAGCTGAGGTCTATGGTGATAGGTGGGATGGGCTGAGAGAGGTTGGATTAAAGAGCTGAGGTCTATGGTGATAGGTGGGATTAAAGAGCTGATGTCTATGGTGATAGGTTGGATTAAAGAGCTGATGTTTGGTAATGTATTAGTGTTATGTGACTGCTTTATACAAAATATGTCAAATATTTAAATATGAATTAATATTAATATTAATATTAAAAGGTAAATGTAAAATATCTGTACAGTACCAGTCTAAAGTTTGGATACAACTTCTCAATCCAGGGTTTTCTTAATGTTGTACTATTTTCTACATTGTATAATAATAGTGAAGACATTAAAACTATGTTGGGAGGCCCACTTTTTGGTTTTTCTTTTCCTGTTAATACTGAATGTGTTATTTATTATTAAACTGTATTTCTTAACAGTTTTTTCTTTTCTAAGGGTTTTATTCACTTACAATTTGACATGGATAATGTACCTGTAACCAAAAAATTATAAAACAAATGAAGGATTTAACCGACTGGCACCCGGGCTAGCAGGACAACCTCTCACCTATAAAAGATCGTTACTTAAGATATTATTTCTAGTTTACAGTTTTTAATTCAGTCATGCTTCTTTGTATTACCCCCTTATGGAAATAAGGCCCCTTCATTACAGACGTAGAGGCTCAACTGGTTTCCACTTAGAGACTGAAACCATGACGTGAAATGGAACAACCGAGTTTGGATTCAGGCTAGTAATTCTTGCTCTGTTGTGACAGAAACCTATACGTCTTCAACAAGGTAATTTGTAAAAAGGACACAGAGATAGGGCCTACCTGAACAACGAGCAAGCAATCATTGTTACCTGTCTGTGTCATCGAAACCAGGGCAATGTTCCACACTGTTGCTCCTCTTTCTTTCTGCCAGCTACTTAAAGCTGTTCTCGCCTCTCATACACTTGGAGACGAAATATTGACTTATATTAATTAGGAAGAAAATCAAACTACAAATGCATGGCTACTGGAGTGTTTTTGTCTACATTTATTTTTTTAAATGTGTCCTATTTAATGCAAGGCCCTCATGCACTGTGTTGATGTTATGGATTTCCCCCACTCATATTTATATAAATAAATGTTGCTTAGAAAGAATGTTGACATTATGGATTTCCCCCACTCATATTTATATAAATAAATGTTGCTTAGAAAGAATGTTGACATTATGGATTTCCCCCACTCATATTTTATATAAATAAATGTTGCCCAGAAAGAATGTTGATGTTATGATCTGACCAAACACAGAGCATCATTTCCAAATCAAACAGCTCAACCTTCATAGCTTGGGGTTTTAACAGATTATATTGACAAGATATTCGAGTGACCGCTCTAACAATGGAAATTACATGTCCTCAAAGATGGAAGGCAGGCAGGAGGAGGCGAGATCAGCTGCGACCATTCTATCTAATGAGAGGGCTGATATGTATGTCAACAAGGCACACCTGTTAATTGAAACAATCAATCAATCAAATGTATTTATAAAGCCCTTCTTACATCAGCTGATGTCACAAAGTGCTGTACAGAAACACAGCCTAAAACCCCCAAACAGCAATAAAGGCAGGTGTAGAAGCACGGTGGCTAGGAAAAACTCCCTCGAAAGGAAGAAACCTAGAGAGGATCCAGGCTGTGAGGGGTGGCCAGTCCTCTTCTGACTGGAGATTATAACAGAAGTGGCCAAGATGTTCAAATGTTCATAGATGACCAACAGGGTCAAATAATAATAATCACAGTGGTTGTAGAGGGTGCAACAGGTCAGCACCTCAGGAGTAAATGTCAGTTGGCTTTTCACAGCCGATCATTAAGACTATCTCTACCGCTCCTGCTGTCTCTAGAGAGTTGAAAACAGCAGGTCTGGGACAGGTAGCACGTCCGGTGAACAGGTCAGGGTTCAATAGCCGCAGGCAGAACAGTTGAAACTGGAGCAGCAGCACGACCAGGTTACTGGGGACAGCAAGGAGTCATCATGCCAGGTAGTCCTGAGGCATGGTCCTAAGGCTCAGGTCCTCCGAGAGAGAGAAAGAAAGAGAGAACGAGAGAGAATTAGAGAGAGCATACTTAAATTCACACAGGACACAGGATAAGACAGGTGAAATACTCCAGATATAACAGACTGACCCTAGCCCCCCGACACATAAAACTACTGCAGCATAAATACTGGAGGCTGAGACAGGAGGGGTCAGGAGACACTGTGGCCCCATCCGATGATACCCCCGGACAGGGCCAAACAGGAAGGATATAACCCCACCCACCTTGCCAAAGCACAAGCCCCCACACCACTAGAGGGATATCTTCAACCACCAACTTACTATCCTGAGACAAGGCAGAGTATAGCCCACGAAGATCTCCCGCACGGCACAAACCCGAGGGGGGGCGCCAACACAGACAGGAAGATCACGTCAGTGTCTGAAATGCATTCCAGGTGACTACCTCAGGATGCTGGTTGAGAGAATACCAAGAGTGTGCAAAGCTGTCATCAAGGCAAAGGGATGGCTACTTTGAAAAATCTCAAATATAAAACATATTTTGATTTGTTTAACACTTTTTTGGGATTACTACATGAATCCATATGTGTTATTTTATAGTTTTGATGTCTTCACTATTATTCTACAATGCGGAAAATAGTGAAAATGTTTTTTTGTCTTCATCAAATTGGTAGGCCTTTCTTTACAAGTCATGTATATAGCCGTCTGTAGCACGGGCAAATGTTTACTTTGCTCCCCAAACATCTTCGTGGCTATGTGTGAGTCCAAATCTATCAATCAGTGCATTCATTACAACCTAATCACTACTAAACTTTTATTTGATCACATAATCGTCACGTAGCAAATTTATAAATTATATTTTTTGTTGTCAAAATTCGACAATCTCGAAAAAAAAGAAGACTTTTCACATATCTGCAATCTCATTGGCTAGAATGGTCCCGCCTACTTTCCATCATTGAGGACATGTATTTTAATTATTCCAGTGGTCCCTCGACTATCTTGACAATATAATAGATCATCACTGTCTGGTCAATATAATAGATCATCACTGTCTGGTCAATATAATAGATCATCACTGTCTGGTCAATATAATAGATCATCACTGTCTGGAATGCTATACCCCGCCCCCAAGACGGCTGTGCTCCTCCCCTTCCCGCACACTCACCTGTCTGTCACTCAGCTGCTCTCTCTGGCTCCTTTCCTAACTGTCTTCGGTCTGCGCTGCCCGATGTCAACAGCGACCACAGGAGCAACGTATATATATATATATGCATTTACATACCACTTTATTTTAATACCCACACAGAAAGTACCGTAACTTCCGATCGCTCTGGTATCAACATAGGAGGCTACGTGTCGCCTTGGCCATTAGAGCTACGGACCAGTCGTCCACCTGCTGCGGAGCAAAGTTCGGACAGACTGACTGCTGTTCAGAACATTTGAACAGATACTTTGTTGATTGTTGCAGTGAAATAAAAGTGTTTTGGACTGAAACGAAGAGAAAAACCTTTGTCAACAGTGTGCCGTCCGTAGAAGAGAGACAGCGGTGACTGAGCTTGTTCAGCGTTGCGCAGGTAAGGTAACTATAGTTGGACTGTTTTATATGACCTTTCTAAACCTAAACCCCCTTTTTCCACAGTTGTAGGTCTATTGCATGTTTCTGGAATGAATACGATAACGTCACACATTTCCAATTTAAGGAAGGAATTGATTCATAATGCCCCCCCCCCTCTCCACAACCCCCCTCTCCACAACCCCCCTCTCCACAATTTATATGTATGTTAGTAGCCTCGGTTTCTAGGCTGTTTCAGGCTAGTGATTTAACCTGAAAATATAATATATACAAATGGTATTTTTGTCGAAAATGAACACTTCTGTGCTAGTTCATTGGATGGTTGATTGTTGATGTAGGAGCTATTATGAGTTAACTTATATTTATTTATTATATCACTTCAATATAAAACCACATTATCACCTGAGTCCAGTGACTGTTGTCTTTATGACATTATCACCTGAGTCCAGTGACTGTCGTCTTTGTGACATTATCACCTGAGTCCAGTACATTATCACCTGAGTCTAGTACATTATCACCTGAGACCAGTACATTATCACCTGAGTCTATCATTATCACCTGAGACCAGTACATTATCACCTGAGTCCAGTGACTGTTGTGTTTATGACATTATCACCTGAGTCCAGTACATTATCACCTGAGTCCAGTACATTATCACCTGAGCCCAGTACATTATCACCTGAGTCTGGTGACAGTTGTCTTTATGACATTATCACCTGAGACCAGTACATTATCACCTGAGTCCAGTGACGGTTGTGTTTATGACATTATCACCGGAGTCCAGTACATTATCACCTGAGTCCAGTACATTATCACCTGAGTCCAGTGACAGTTGTGTTTATGACATTATCACCTGAGACCAGTGACTGTTGTCTTTATGACATTATCACCTGAGTCCAGTACATTATCACCTGAGTCCAGTGACTGTTGTGTTTATGACATTATCACCTGAGTCCAGTGACTGTTGTCTTTATGACATTATCACCTGAGTCCAGTGACTGTTGTCTTTATGACATTATCACCTGAGTCCAGTGACTGTTGTCTTTATGACATTATTACCAGAGTCCAGTACATTATCACCTGAGCCCAGTGACTGTTGTGTTTATGACATTATCACCTGAGTCCAGTGACTGTTGTCTTTATGACATTATCACCTGAGTCCAGTGACTGTTGTCTTTATGACATTATCACCTGAGTCCAGTGACTGTTGTCTTTATGACATTATCACCTGAGTCCAGTACATTATCACCTGAGTCCAGTGACTGTTGTGTTTATGACATTATTACCTGAGTCCAGTACATTATCACCTGTCCAGTACATTATCACCTGAGCCCAGTACATTATCACCTGAGTCCAGTGACTGTTGTCTTTATGACATTATCACCTGAGACCAGTGACTGTTGTCTTTATGACATTATCACCTGAGTCCAGTACATTATCACCTGAGTCCAGTGACTGTTGTGTTTATGACATTATCACCTGAGTCCAGTGACTGTTGTCTTTATGACATTATCACCTGAGTCCAGTGACTGTTGTGTTTATGACATTATCACCTGAGTCCAGTACATTATCACCTGAGTCCAGTGACAGTTGTGTTTATGGCATTATCACCTGAGACCAGTGACTGTTGTCTTTATGACATTATCACCTGAGTCCAGTACATTATCACCTGAGTCCAGTGACTGTTGTGTTTATGACATTATCACCTGAGTCCAGTGACTGTTGTCTTTATGACATTATCACCTGAGTCCAGTACATTATCACCTGAGCCCAGTGACTGTTGTGGTTTATGACATTATTACCTGAGTCCAGTACATTATCACCTGAGTCCAGTGACTGTTGTGTTTATGACATTATCACCTGAGCCCAGTGACTGTTGTGTTTATGACATTATTACCAGACTCCAGTACATTATCACCTGAGCCCAGTGACTGTTGTGTTTATGACATTATTACCAGAGTCCAGTACATTATCACCTGAGCCCAGATTATTGTTATTGACTTGACAGGTCTAAATCTATCTCTTTTTGTGTGTGTGTGTGTGTGTGTGTGTGTGTGTGTGTGTGTGTGTGTGTGTGTGTAATGCTTACCGTATGCTTCCCGGCCGAAACAGTTAGCGTATATATTATGACAACATTTTGTGACATTGTTGTTCGTTTTTGTCTTCGGCAGGTGTCGTCGGTTATTCGTACACACGTTTTATTTTTTGGAGACAAACCCAAGTCTATGCCCTTTTGTCAGTGATACTCCTAGTAGGAGCGTTGTTTTGTAGTTCAACGAGAGATTACTAGTTTTCATGCACCAACATTTTTAGCTCGATGTAAAATTACGAGATTTAAGACCTCCTTGGCAAAACGTCTATATTGAATGACAGATTAATTGATTTATCTTAGATTGAGACTACTTGGAATAAAGTGTTTCTGGCTATCTTGTTGCTATGGTGGCTCAAGAGGGCCAAACAACAGGAATATTGCCGTTTTTCTTCATTTTTTTCTCTGTTTTTCAAGTGAAGGACTTTAGGAACTATGTTCTCTTCGCCGAGTTCTGCTAGGAACAAACCAAACCGGTGTATGCTGTGATCATCATGTGCCATTATGGGGCGGCAGGGTAGCCTAGTGGTTAGAGCGTTGGGCCAGTGACCGGAAGGTTGCAAGATCAAATCCCTGCGCTAACAAGGTAAAAATCTGTTGTTCTGCCCAGTGAACAAGGCAGTTAACCCACTGTTCCCCTGAACAAGGCAGTTAACCCACTGTTCCCCTGAACCAGGCAGTTAACCCACTGTTCCCCTGAACAAGGCAGTTAACCCACTGTTCCCCTGAACAAGCCAGTTAACCCACTGTTCCCCTGAACAAGGCAGTTAACCCACTGTTCCCCTGAACGAGGCAGTTAACACACTGTTCCCCTGAACGAGGCAGTTAACCCACTGTTCCCCTCAACGAGGCAGTTAACACACTGTTCCCCTGAACAAGGCAGTTAACCCACTGTTCCCCTGAACAAGGCAGTTAACCCACTGTTCCCTGACAGTGCAGTTAACCCACTGTTCCCCTGAACAGGCAGTTAACCCACTGTTCCCCTCAACAGTGGGTTAACCCACTGTTCAGGGAACAGTGAGTTAACCCACTGTTCCCCTGAACAAGGCAGTTAACCCACTGTTCCCCTGAACAAGGCAGTTAACCCACTGTTCCCCTGAACAAGCCAGTTAACCCACTGTTCCCCTGAACAAGCCAGTTAACCCACTGTTCCCCTGAACAAGGCAGTTAACCCACTGTTCCCCTGAACAAGCCAGTTAACCCACTGTTCCCCTGAACAAGGCAGTTAACCCACTGTTCCCCTGAACAAGACAGTTAACCCACTGTTCCCCTGAACAAGACAGTTAACCCACTGTTCCCCTGAACGAGGCAGTTAACCCACTGTTCCCCTGAATGAGGCAGTTAACCCACTGTTCCCCTGAACGAGGCAGTTAACCCACTGTTCCCCTGAACGAGGCAGTTAACCCACTGTTCCCCTGAACGAGGCAGTTAACCCACTGTTCCCCTCAACGAGGCAGTTAACCCACTGTTCCCCTCAACGAGGCAGTTAACACACTGTTCCCCTGAACGAGGCAGTTAACCCACTGTTCCCCTGAACAAGGCAGTTAACCCACTGTTCCCCTGAACAAGGCAGTTAACCCACTGTTCCCCTGAACAAGGCAGTTAACCCACTGTTCCCCTGAACAAGGCAGTTAACCCACTGTTCCCCTGAACAAGGCAGTTAACTCACTGTTCCCCTGAACAAGGCAGTTAACCCACTGTTCCCCTGAACAAGCCAGTTAACCCACTGTTCCCCTGAACAAGGCAGTTAACCCACTGTTCCCCTGAAAAAGACAGTTAACCCACTGTTCCCCTGAACAAGACAGTTAACCCACTGTTCCCCTGAACAAGGCAGTTAACCCACTGTTCCCTGAACAAGGCAGTTAACCCACTGTTCCCCTGAACAGGCAGTTAACCCACTGTTCCCTGAACAAGGCAGTTAACCCACTGTTCCCCTGAACAGGCAGTTAACCCACTGTTCCCCTGAACAAGGCAGTTAACACACTGTTCCCCTGAACAAGGCAGTTAACCCACTGTTCCCCTGAACAAGGCAGTTAACCCACTGTTCCCTGAACAAGGCAGTTAACCCACTGTTCCCCTGAACAAGGCAGTTAACTCACTGTTCCCCTGAACAAGGCAGTTAACCCACTGTTCCCCTGAACAAGGCAGTTAACCCACTGTTCCCCTGAACAAGGCAGTTAACCCACTGTTCCCCTGAACAAGCCAGTTAACCCACTGTTCCCCTGAACAAGCCAGTTAACCCACTGTTCCCCTGAACAAGGCAGTTAACCCACTGTTCCCCAAACAAATGAACAAGACAGTTAACCCACTGTTCCCCTGAACAAGGCAGTTAACCCACTGTTCCCCATGAACAAGGCAGTTAACCCACTGTTCCCCTGAACAAGCCAGTTAACCCACTGTTCCCCTGAACAAGCCAGTTAACCCACTGTCATTATCCCCTGAACAAGGCAGTTAACCCACTGTTCCCTGAACAAGGCAGTTAACCCACTGTTCCCCTGAACAAGCCAGTTAACCCACTGTTCCCCATGAACAAGACAGTTAACCCACTGTTCCCCTGAACAAGGCAGTTAACCCATATAGTGTTCCCTGAACAAGGCAGTTAACCCACTGTTCCCCTGAACAAGCCAGTTAACCCACTGTTCCCCTGAACAAGACAGTTAACCCACTGTTCCCCTGAACAAGGCAGTTAACCCACAGTTCCCCGGTAGGCCGTCATTGTAAAATAAGAATTTGTTCTTAACTGACTTGCCTCATTTAATAAAGGTTAAATGAATCAAATAAAAAAAAGGTAGTAGTATAATTATACTAGTAGTATAATTAAACTGCAGCCATCAATTAGCAGCCTGATAGTTTATATCTTGATTGCTGTTTTATAAGGATTGCGTAGGGAATTTTGGCAAGAACTAAATTGAAACAATGCAACAACAAAAAAACATTTTCACAAATTACCGAGTAATTTACATAGTCTATATAGTCATTATATAGTCTATATAGTCATTATATAGTCATTATATAGTCATTATATAGTCATTATATAGTCATTATATAGTCTATATAGTCATTATATAGTCATTATATAGTCATTATATAGTCATTATATAGTCTATATAGTCATTATATAGTCATTATATAGTCATTACATAGTCATTATATAGTCATTACATAGTCATTATATAGTCATTATATAGTCTATATAGTCATTATATAGTCATTATATAGTCATTATATAGTCTATATAGTCATTATATAGTCATTATATAGTCATTATATAGTCTATATAGTCATTATATAGTCATTATATAGTCATTATATAGTCATTATATAGTCATTATATAGTCATTATATAGTCATTATATAGTCATTACATAGTCATTATATAGTCATTATATAGTCATTATATAGTCATTACATAGTCATTATATAGTCATTATATAGTCATTATATTGTCATTATATAGTCATTACATAGTCATTACATAGTCATTATATAGTCATTATATAGTCATTATATAGTCATTACATAGTCATTATATAGTCATTATATAGTCATTATATAGTCATTATATAGTCATTATATAGTCATTATATAGTCATTACATAGTCATTATATAGTCATTATATAGTCTATATAGTCATTATATAGTCATTATATAGTCTATATAGTCATTATATAGTCATTATATAGTCATTATATAGTCTATATAGTCATTATATAGTCATTATATAGTCATTATATAGTCATTATATAGTCATTATATAGTCATTATCCATAAATTAATGAAAAAGGGCAGAATCTTTAAAACTTTGAAACTGTGTAGGTCACTTTGTAGGTCACTTTGTAGGTCACTTTGTAGGTCACTCAGAGGAAGTCCATATGCTAAGTGGATCACAGTTCAGTCACTTTATTTTAACCACTGCTTTTTTACACATATTAGGAATTAAACATTTAATTACACATTACATACATATATAATTACACAGCCGTCTTGAATGTTAACAATATGAGTTGGCTCAATATAGTAAACCAGCCATCTTGAATGTTAACAATATGAGTTGGCTCAATATAGTAAACCAGCCATCTTGAATGTTAACAATATGAGTTGGCTCAATATAGTGAACCAGCCATCTTGAATGTTAACAATATGAGTTGGCTCAATATAGTGAACCAGCCATCTTGAATGTTAACAATATGAGTTGGCTCAATATAGTGAACCAGCCATCTTGAATGTTAACAATATGAGTTGGCTCAATATAGTGAACCAGCCATCTTGAATGTTAACAATATGAGTTGGCTCAATATAGTGAACCAGCCATCTTGAATGTTAACAACATGAGTTGGCTCAATATAGTGAACCAGCCATCTTGAATGTTAACAATATGAGTTGGCTCAATATAGTGAACCAGCCATCTTGAATGTTAACAATATGAGTTGGCTCAATATAGTGAACCAGCCATCTTGAATGTTAACAATATGAGTTGGCTCAATATAGTGAACCAGCCATCTTGAATGTTAACAATATGAGTTGGCTCAATATAGTGAACCAGCCATCTTGAATGTTAACAATATGAGTTGGCTCAATATAGTGAACCAGCCATCTTGAATGTTAACAATATGAGTTGGCTCAATATAGTGAACCAGCCATCTTGAATGTTAACAATATGAGTTGGCTCAATATAGTGAACCAGCCATCTTGAATGTTAACAATATGAGTTGGCTCAATATAGTGAACCAGCCATCTTGAATGTTAACAATATGAGTTGGCTCAATATAGTGAACCAGCCATCTTGAATGTTAACAATATGAGTTGGCTCAATATAGTGAACCAGCCATCTTGAATGTTAACAATATGAGTTGGCTCAATATAGTGAACCAGCCATCTTGAATGTTAACAATATGAGTTGGCTCAATATAGTGAACCAGCCATCTTGAATGTTAACAATATGAGTTGGCTCAATATAGTGAACCAGCCATCTTGAATGTTAACAATATGAGTTGGCTCAATATAGTGAACCAGCCATCTTGAATGTTAACAATATGAGTTGGCTCAATATAGTGAACCAGCCATCTTGAATGTTAACAATATGAGTTGGCTCAATATAGTGAACCAGCCATCTTGAATGTTAACAATATGAGTTGGCTCAATATAGTGAACCAGCCATCTTGAATGTTAACAATATGAGTTGGCTCAATATAGTGAACCAGCCATCTTGAATGTTAACAATATGAGTTGGCTCAATATAGTGAACCAGCCATCTTGAATGTTAACAATATGAGTTGGCTCAATATAGTGAACCAGCCATCTTGAATGTTAACAATATGAGTTGGCTCAATATAGTGAACCAGCCATCTTGAATGTTAACAATATGAGTTGGCTCAATATAGTGAACCAGCCATCTTGAATGTTAACAATATGAGTTGGCTCAATATAGTGAACCAGCCATCTTGAATGTTAACAACATGAGTTGGCTCAATATAGTGAACCAGCCATCTTGAATGTTAACAATATGAGTTGGCTCAATATAGTGAACCAGCCATCTTGAATGTTAACAATATGAGTTGGCTCAATATAGTGAACCAGCCATCTTGAATGTTAACAATATGAGTTGGCTCAATATAGTGAACCAGCCATCTTGAATGTTAACAATATGAGTTGGCTCAATATAGTGAACCAGCCATCTTGAATGTTAACAATATGAGTTGGCTCAATATAGTGAACCAGCCATCTTGAATGTTAACAATATGAGTTGGCTCAATATAGTGAACCAGCCATCTTGAATGTTAACAATATGAGTTGGCTCAATATAGTGAACCAGCCATCTTGAATGTTAACAATATGAGTTGGCTCAATATAGTGAACCAGCCATCTTGAATGTTAACAATATGAGTTGGCTCAATATAGTGAACCAGCCATCTTCAATGTTAACAATATGAGTTGGCTCAATATAGTGAACCAGCCATCTTGAATGTTAACAATATGAGTTGGCTCAATATAGTGAACCAGCCATCTTGAATGTTAACAATATGAGTTGGCTCAATATAGTGAACCAGCCATCTTGAATGTTAGCAATATGAGTTAGGTTGGTTTCTGTGTCATATGAGGTTGATTCAGAACTGTCTCGTCGGATTATCTAATGACAGTACTGTATTGTTTCTGGTGCATACCACAACCACACACCCTCCGATGAGCCTTCTGAAACTCCACACCTCATCTATTGTTGTGGTGTTTGTTCACGTCATCTTATGTTTAGTGTCGTTGCCTTGACAACACCCTTAGCCTCGGTACCTGTTCAATGATAAGGCTTGGAACCGGAAATGAATGTAAAAAATATGATGTCTAGAGACGTCTCTTGTCACAGGGACACGGAGACGATGCTCTTTATAGGAGCAGAAAAACAAAACCCAATGTTAAAATCTGAATATAATACATTTTCTTTATTATGAAATAATAACTGGGATAAAAAAAAGTATAGAAATGTCTCTGGTCAAAATACACATAAAATACACATGAAATAGATCAGCCATAAACAATACTTGTATTATTTCACAACCAAAACAAGGTTTATTAAAAACCGAACAGTGTTTTAAGTGAGAAGAAGGCATTGGTCTGAAGCTGAAAAATAAAGGAAATTCACATGAGCACCAGAATTCCCACTCCACCCATGCTCTACCAAGGTTTTCCACCCATGCTCTACCAAGGTTTTCCACCCATGCTCTACCAAGGTTTTCCACCCATGCTCTACCAAGGTTTTCCACCCATGCTCTACCAAGGTTTTCCACCCATGCTCTACCAAGGTTTTCCACCCATGCTCTACCAAGGTTTTCCACCCATGCTCTACCAAGGTTTTCCACCCATGCTCTACCAAGGTTTTCCACCCATGCTCTACCAAGGTTTTCCACCCATGCTCTACCAAGGTTTTCCACCCATGCTCTACCAAGGTTTTCCACCCATGCTCTACCAAGGTTTTCCACCCATGCTCTACCAAGGTTTTCCACCCATGCTCTACCAAGGTTTTCCACCCATGCTCTACCAAGGTTTTCCACCCATGCTCTACCAAGGTTTTCCAGCACACAGTTTTGACCTACTACAGTAGCTATGTTGGTCTATTGTACTTCAAACTATGTGTAGGGCAGGTTGCTTAGGATCCAAACCTTCTCAAACAGCCTCAATCATACTCCTAGAGGAGGTGCTTCCCACTGGAGAACCTTCCAGAGCAAGAGAGATGGAGAGAGAGAGATGGGGAGGGAGAGATGGGGAGGGAGAGAGAGATGGGGAGGGAGAGATGGGGAGGGAGAGAGAGATGGGGAGGGAGAGAGAGATGGGGAGGGAGAGATATGGAGAGAGATGGGGAGAGAGAGATGGGGAGAGAGAGAGATGGGGGGAGATATGGGATGAGAGAGAGATGGGAGAGAGAGAGATGGGAGAGAGAGAGATGGGGGAGAGAGAGATGGGGGAGAGAGAGATGGAGAGAGATGGGGAGAGAGAGAGAGATGGAGATATGGGGAGAGAGATGGGGGAGAGAGAGAGACAGAGATGGAGAGAAACCCCAGAGATGGGGAGAGAGAGATGGAGAGAGAATGACCAATTTGTATGGATAGAGATGGAGACTTAAATGTAAATGTAAAATGTAGAAAGAGATGGGGAGAGAGATGGAGAGATGGAGAGAGCGAGAGATGGGGAGAGAGAGCGAGAGATGGAGAGAGAGAGAGATGGGGAGAGAGAGAGAGATGGGGAGAGAGATAGAGATGGGGAGAGAGATGGAGAGAGATGGAGAGAGAGATGGGTGCAGCTTTTCAAGGTTGCCATGAGAGAATGTTTCATTCAGCCTGTGGCTCTCTGGAACTATGAGGGGAAGGAGAGGATGGGTTCTATATTAATATGTTCAGTCTGAGGGGAAGGAGAGGATGGGTTCTACATTAATATGTCCAGTCTGAGGGGAAGGAGAGGATGGGTTCTATATTAATATGTTCAGTCTGAGGGGAAGGAGAGGATGGGTTCTACATTAATATGTCCAGTCTGAGGGGAAGGAGAGGATGGGTTCTATATTAATATGTTCAGTCTGAGGGGAAGGAGAGGATGGGTTCTACATTAATATGTCCAGTCTGAGGGGAAGGAGAGGATGGGTTCTACATTAATATGTCCAGTCTGAGGGGAAGGAGAGGATGGGTTCTATATTAATATGTTCAGTCTGAGGAAGGAGAGGATGGGTTCTACATTAATATGTCCAGTCTGAGGGAAGGAGAGGATGGGTTCTAC
This sequence comes from Oncorhynchus nerka, assembly GCF_034236695.1. Classification (NCBI taxonomy): domain Eukaryota; kingdom Metazoa; phylum Chordata; class Actinopteri; order Salmoniformes; family Salmonidae; genus Oncorhynchus; species Oncorhynchus nerka. Next base: position 7,259,254 of record NC_088412.1, read on the forward strand.
ATTAATATGTCCAGTCTGAGGGGAAGGAGATGGGTTCTATATTCTGGGTTCTACATTAATATGTCCAGTCTGAGGGAAGGAGAGGATGGGTTCTATATTAATATGTTCAGTCGGAGGGGAAGGAGAGGATGGGTTCTACATTAATATGTCCAGTCTGAGGGGAAGGAGAGGATGGGTTCTATATTAATATGTTCAGTCTGAGGGGAAGGATGGGTTCTATATTAATATGTCAGTCTGAGGGGAAGGAGGGATGGGTTCTATATTAATATGTCAGTCTGAGGAAGGAAGGATGGGTTCTATATTAATATGTTCAGATGGGTTCTATATTAATATGTTCAGTCTGAGGGGAAGGAGAGGATGGGTTCTTATATGTTCAGTCGGAGGGAAGGAGAGGATGGGTTCTAATATGTTCTATATTAGTATGTTCAGGAAGGAGAGGATGGGTTCTATATTAATATGTTCAGTCTGAGGGGAAGGAGAGGATGGGTTCTACATTAATATGTTCCAGTCTGAGGGAAGGAAGGAGGAAGGAGATGATGGGTTCTATATTAATATGTTCAGTCTGAGGGGAAGGAGAGGATGGGTTCTATATTAATATGTTCAGTCGGAGGAAGGAGAGGATGGGTTCTATATTAATATGAAGGAAGAGGATGGGTTCTATATTAATATGTTCAGTCGGAGGGGAAGGAGAGGATGGGTTCTATATTAATATGTTCAGTCTGAGGGGAAGGAGAGGATGGGTTCTATATTAATATGTTCAGTCGGAGGGGAAGGAGAGGATGGGTTCTATATTAATATGTTCAGTCGGAGGGGAAGGAGAGGATGGGTTCTATATTAATATTAATATGTGTTCTACATTAATATGTTCAGTCGGAGGGGAAGGGTCCATCCCTGTTATGAGTGAAGAGGAGTGTCTATAGATAAAACTGATGCCAGAGAGGTGAGAGCAGTGGACTGGTGGGCAGCGAGGCAAGACAGGCTGCCAACTCTGGCTCGCGTTGCTCCTCTTTACTTGTGGCTTCTCAACACATCTGTAGATGTTGAGAAACTATTGTCACAGTACCAGAACCTGTTAACACAGAACAGGAGAAGCTTGTCTTAAAAAGAAGAGGGATGCTTCCTGTTTCCAAGTTCAACGTCAGTGCTGAAGAATGAACTCTCACACGGACTCACTCCTCACCCTCACTCCTCACCCTCACTCCTCACCCTCACTTCTCACCCTGCTCTAAACATTGGACTGGACAGCACACTCCTCACCCTGCCCTGCTCTAAACATTGGACTGGACAGCACACTCCTCACCCTGCCCTGCTCTAAACATTGGACTGGACAGCACACTCCTCACCCTGCCCTGCTCTAAACATTGGACTGGACAGCACAGCTCTCTTCTCTTCTCTCTCTCGCTCGCTCGCTCTCTCTCTCCCTGTCTCTCTCCCTCGCTCTCTCCCTCTCTTGTTCTCTCTCTGTTAGAATTACTGTAGGTCATACTTACATCTTAAAGTGTATTGTACAGTGGGGCACTTAAAAAGATGAGAGAGGCCTGTAATTTTCATCATAGGTACACTTCAACTATGACAGACAAAATTAGAAAAATAAATCCAGAAAATCACATTGTAGGATTTTTAATGAATTGATTTGCAAATTATGGTGGAAAATAAGTATTTAGTATAGGCCTCATCTTTTTAAGTGGGAGAACTTGCACAATTGGTGGCTTACTAAATACTTTTTTTGCCCCACTGTATATTGTAGGGAGGTGAGCAGGTTGCAAAGCTATTGGAATGTTCTGGAATGTTCTAGGCAGTATTGTGCAGAACAGGTATGAAGGAAATGACGTTGGGCCAGTTACATTCCTGTCTACACCTCTTTCAGGTTTTGTTTGTTTACCTGGTGACCTGATTGACTCTTCAAACTCTCGTGATTCTAATCCAGACATTAAGTTATCAGGGTATTATAGTGTTACATTTATTTTTTGTGAATTAAATGATTGGATCTTAGTTTCTACGTACAACAACATGATGTTTTACTGAGTTCAAGTTTACAGTCTGAGTTGTGTTGGCTACATTCCATTCATTTTTTAAAAACCTTTATTTAACTAGACGTCAAATTAAGAACCAATTCTTATTTACAATGAAAAACCTACTCTAGGAACAGTGGGTTAACTGCCTACTCTAGGAACAGTGGGTTAACTGCCTACTCTAGGAACAGTGGGTTAACTGCCTACTCTAGGAACAGTGGGTTGACTGCCTACTCTAGGAACAGTGGGTTAACTGCCTACTCTAGGAACAGTGGGTTGACTGCCTTGTTCAGGGGAACAGTGGGTTAACTGCCTACTCTAGGAACAGTGGGTTGACTGCCTAGTGGGTTGACTGCTTGTTCAGGAACAGTGGGTTGACTGCCTACTCTAGGAACAGTGGGTTAACTGCCTACTCTAGGAACAGTGGGTTGACTGCCTTGTTCAGGGGAACAGTGGGTTAACTGCCTACTCTAGGAACAGTGGGTTAACTGCCTACTCTAGGAACAGTGGGTTGACTGCCTTGTTCAGGGGAACAGTGGGTTAACTGCCTACTCTAGGAATAGTGGGTTAACTGCCTACTCTAGGAACAGTGGGTTGACTGCCTTGTTCAGGGGAACAGTGGGTCAACTGCCTACTGTAGGAACAGTGGGTCAACTGCCTACTCTAGGAACAGTGGGTTAACTGCCTACTCTAGGAACAGTGGGTTAACTGCCTACTCTAGGAACAGTGGGTTAACTGCCTACTCTAGGAACAGTGGGTTGACTGCCTACTCTAGGAACAGTGGGTTAACTGCCTACTCTAGAAACAGTGGGTTAACTGCCTACTCTAGGAACAGTGGGTTAACTGCCTACTCTAGGAACAGTGGGTTGACTGCCTTGTTCAGGGGAACAGTGGGTTAACTACCTACTTTAGGAACAGTGGGTTAACTGCCTACTCTAGGAACAGTGGGTTAACTGCCTACTCTAGGAACAGTGGGTTAACTGCCTACTCTAGGAACAGTGGGTTGACTGCCTACTCTAGGAACAGTGGGTTAACTGCCTACTCTAGGAACAGTGGGTTAACTGCCTACTCTAGGAACAGTGGGTTAACTGCCTACTCTAGGAACAGTGGGTTAACTGCCTACTCTAGGAACAGTGGGTTGACTGCCTTGTTCAGGGGAACAGTGGGTTAACTGCCTACTCTAGAAACAGTGGGTTAACTGCCTACTCTAGGAACAGTGGGTTAACTGCCTACTCTAGGAACAGTGGGTTAACTGCCTACTCTAGGAACAGTGGGTTAACTGCCCTACTCTAGGAACAGTGGGTTAACTGCCTTGTTCATTGGGCAGAACGACAGATTTTTACCTTGTCAGCTCAGGGATTCGATCTAGCAACCTTCCGGTTACTGGCCCAACGCTCTACCCACTAGACTACCTGCTGCCGCAATATTACCAAAAGTATGTGGACACCCCTTCAAATGAGTGGATTCTGCTATTTAACCCGTTGCTGACAGGTGTATAAAATCGAGCACACAGTGATGCAATCTCCATAGACAAACACTGGCAGTAGAATGGCCCTGAAGAGCTCAGTGACTGGAACCAGGGGTGTAATGGTCCGGGGCTGTTTTTTATGGTCCTGGCTAGGCCCCTTAGTTCCAGTATAGGGAAATCTTAACGCTACAGCATACAATTACAATCTAGACGATTTTGTGCTTCTAACTTTGTGGCAACAGTTTGGGGACGGCCCTTTCCTGTTTCAGCATGACAATGCTGAGGTCCGTACATAAATAGTTTGTCAAGATCGGTGTGGAAGAACTTGACTGGCCTGCACAGAGCCCTGACCTCAACCCCATCAAACAGCTTTGGGATGATTTGGAACTCCGAATGCGAGCCAGGCCTAATCGCCCAACATCAATGCCAGACCTCACTAAAGCTCATGGCTGAATGGAAGCAAGTCCCCGCAGCAATGTTCCAACATCTAGTGGAAATCCTTCCCAGAAGAGTGGAGGCTGTTATAGCAGCAAAGGGGAGACCAGCTCCATATTAACGCCCATGATTTTGGAATGTGATGTTCGATGAGCAGGTGTCCACATACTTTTACCATATAGTGAATATCATTCAGGCAGAAAAGAGTTGACTTCCCACAGAATGTCTCTCTCTGTCTCTCTCTGTCTCTCTCTGTCTCTCTCTGTCTCTCTCACTCTCTCTCTCTCTCTCTCTGTCTCTCTGTCTGTCTCTCTCTCTGTCTCTCTCAAATGTCTAATTCAAGACACTTTATTACACTGTTTGTCTTATATTTATTTATTAATTAATTAATTTATTGACTTACTGTTTTCATATCTGTTTTACATTGTTTGTACAGAAAGAAAAGTTTAAAAAGTTTAAAATGTTCTACATCTGAAGTTAGATGGCGTCATGTCGTTTTAAAAAGGTGACCTTTATTTTAACTGCATGAGGTAAACCGAAAGCTTTATGCCTAAAACGGAAATAAATAATCTGTGTAAAAACTTCCCATAACCAAATATAGCTAGCTAGCCAACATTGGTGTGCAAAGCTCTGAAAAAAAAGACATTAGCATTGTTAGCAATGCTACAAAAAGGTAGCATGTCGTTGGCTCTCTTATTGGCACAATGGAGCGGCAGGTAGCCTAGGGGTTAAGAGCATTGGTCCAGTAACCGAAAGGTCACCGGTTCTAATCCCCAAGCCTTTAAAATCTGCTGTTCTGCCCAACAACAAGCACTCCCTGTGTTTCCTGGTGACATGGATGTCAGTTAAGGCAGCCCCCTGCACCGCTGTGAGTCAGGAAGGGTTGGTTTAAATGTGGAAAAATACATTCAGTTGTGCAACTAACTATGTATCCCCTTTCCCTTCCCTATGAATGTAATAAACTGTTGCACCTGAAAACATATTCAGCCCAATGTTTAGATCTTGAGCTAGGTCGATCGAGGGCAAGAAATAGTAGTTTTTCAATATGCTAACGACCCTGTTAAACATCTGGTATGTGGTTGTCAGTGACGGCTGAACGGATTGGGACAAGAGGCGGGGAATGTGTTGTGTATCTCCAATCAAGTTGAATTTAATAGCCGATCCCTACTGTAGTCGTTCCAACCGAGGAGGCTATGACGCTGTGAATAACCAAAAAGAGACTGTTTTACTGGAGCAGTTTGAATCATGTTCTAATCCCTGTTTTACTGGAGCAGTTTGAATCGTGTTCTAATCCCTGTTTTACTGGAGCAGTTTGAATCATGTTCTAATCCCTGTTTTACTGGAGCAGTTTGAATCATGTTCTAATCTCTGTTTTACTGGAGCAGTTTGAATCGTGTTCTAATCCCTGTTTTACTGGAGCAGTTTGAATCCCTAATCCCTGTTTTACTGGAGCAGTTTGAATCATGTTCTAATCCCTGTTTTACTGGAGCAGTTTGAATCATGTTCTAATCTCTGTTTTACTGGAGCAGTTTGAATCGTGTTCTAATCCCTGTTTTACTGGAGCAGTTTGAATCATGTTCTAATCCCTGTTTTACTGGAGCAGTTTGAATCATGTTCTAATCCCTGTTTTACTGGAGCAGTTTGAATCATGTTCTAATCTCTGTTTTACTGGAGCAGTTTGAATCATGTTCTAATCCCTGTACTGGAGCAGTTTGAATCATGTTCTAATCCCTGTTTTACTGGAGCAGTTTGAATCATGTTCTAATCATGTTCTGTCTTTTTACTGGAGCAGTTTGAATCGTGTTCTAATCCCTGTTTTACTGGAGCAGTTTGAATCGTGTTCTAATCCCTGTTTTACTGGAGCAGTTTGAATCATGTTCTAATCTCTGTTTTACTGGAGCAGTTTGAATCATGTTTTAATCCCTGTTTTACTGGAGCAGTTTGAATCATGTTCTAATCCCTGTTTTACTGGAGCAGTTTGAATCATGTTCTAATCTCTGTTTTACTGGAGCAGTTTGAATCGTGTTCTAATCCCTGTTTTACTGGAGCAGTTTGAATCATGTTCTAATCCCTGTTTTACTCAAGCAGTTTGAATCATGTTCTAATCCCTGTTTTACTGGAGCAGTTTGAATCATGTTCTAATCCCTGTTTTACTGGAGCAGTTTGAATCATGTTCTAATCTCTGTTTTACTGGAGCAGTTTGAATCATGTTCTAATCCCTGTACTGGAGCAGTTTGAATCATGTTCTAATCCCTGTTTTACTGGAGCAGTTTGAATCATGTTCTAATCTCTGTTTTACTGGAGCAGTTTGAATCGTGTTCTAATCCCTGTTTTACTGGAGCAGTTTGAATCGTGTTCTAATCCCTGTTTTACTGGAGCAGTTTGAATCATGTTCTAATCTCTGTTTTACTGGAGCAGTTTGAATCATGTTTTAATCCCTGTTTTACTGGAGCAGTTTGAATCGTGTTCTAATCCCTGTTTTACTGGAGCAGTTTGAATCGTGTTCTAATCCCTGTTTTACTGGAGCAGTTTGAATCATGTTCTAATCCCTGTTTTACTGGAGCAGTTTGAATCGTGTTCTAATCTCTGTTTTACTCTAATCTCTGTTTTACTGGAGCAGTTTGAATCGTGTTCTAATCCCTGTTTTACTGGAGCAGTTTGAATCGTGTTCTAATCTCTGTTTTACTGGAGCAGTTTGAATCGTGTTCTAATCCCCGTTTCTGCTACTCAGGGCCTAGGGAGGCAGATAGGAAGATTAAATACGACAGTATCATATTTTGTTTGAATGTCATACAGTCACTGTTTAGCATGAGAATACTTCTGCTATTCTTATGGGTAATACATAATATGCAATAAGATATGTGTTTTGAAGTGGACTGAAATGGGTCCCGGTGTTCAGAACACATTTTGAAGGTAATAGTCTGTAAGAGGTGCAGGAACTCAAACAGTAGTCCAGTAGTCCACTAGTCCACTAGTCCAGTAGACGTCTTACGTCAGTAGTCCTGTAGTCCAGTAGACCAGTAGTCCAGTAGTCCAATTCATCTCGTCTTACGTCAGTAGTCCAGTAGACCAATTAATCTCGTTTTACGTCAGTAGTCCAGTAGTCCAGTAGACGTCTTACGTCAGTAGTCCAGTAGTCCAGTAGTCCAGTAGTCCAATTCATCTCGTCTTACGTCAGTAGTCCAGTAGACCAATTCATCTCGTCTTACGTCAGTAGTCCAGTAGACGTCTTACGTCAGTAGTCCAGTAGACATCTTACGTCTGTAGTCCAGTAGTCCAGTAGACGTCTTACGTCAGTAGTCCAGTAGACGTCTTACGTCAGTAGTCCAGTAGTCCAGTAGTCCAGTAGACGTCTTACGTCAGTAGTCCAGTAGACCAGTAGACGTCTTACGTCAGTAGTCCAGTAGTCCAATTCATCTCGTCTTACGTCAGTAGTCCAGTAGACGTCTTACGTCAGTAGTCCAGTAGACGTCTTACGTCAGTAGTCCAGTAGACGTCTTACGTCAGTTGTCCAGTAGACGTCTTACGTCAGTAGTCCAGTAGACCAATTCATCTCGTCTTACGTCAGAGGCTATATTATCAGAACTCAGGATAAGACTCAGATGCAGACAGTTCGAATCACAGAACACGCTCGACGAGACAAGACAACCTGGCAACAGACAAACAGAGAACACAGGTATAAATACACTGGGGATAATGGGAAAGATGGGCGACACCTGGAGAGAGGGTGGAGACAAACACAAGGACAGGTTAAACAGGTCAGGGTGTGACATATATGAAGTTATACAAGGTTAGATTTAGGTCAGAGGCTAAATGACGTTTTATAATGTTGAGTCAGGGTTAGGGGTTAGGTCAGAGGCTATGTGAAGTCATATAATTTTGATTCAGGGTTAGGTCAGAGGCTATGTGAAGTTCTGGCTAAATTCCCAAACTGGCCCTCATACCATCACGGTCACCTAATAATCCCCAGTTTACAATTTGCTCATTCACCCCCTCCTCCTCTCCCCTGTAACTATTCCCCAGGTGGTTGCTGTAAATGAGAATGTGTTCTCAGTCAACTTACCTGGTAAAATAAGGATCAAATACATGCAAATAAACCCTACTTCAAGGCGCTTTATGAATATGGGCAAATATCATAAAAGACTATTCAAATCAAATTGTATTGGCCACATACACACGGTTAGCAGATGTTAATGCGAGGCTAGCGAAATGCTTGTGCTTCTAGTTCCGACAAGTGCAGTAATATCTAACAAGTAATCTAACAATTTCACAACAACTACCTTACACTTGTGTGTATAAAGGAATTAATAAGAATATGTACATATAAATATATGGATGAGCGGATGTCCGAACGGCATAGACAAGATGCAGTAGATGGTATAGAGTACAGTATATACATATGAGATGAGTAATGTAGGGTATGTAAACATTATAGAGAGTGGCATTGTTTAAAGTGACTAGTGATACATTTATTACATCCAATTTTTAATTATTAATGAACCTCTCTGGTATCAGTGGGACGGTAGCGTCCCACCTAGACAACAGCCAGTGAAAGTGCAGGGCGCCAAATTCAAAACAGAAATCCCATAATTAAAATTCCTCAAACATACAAGTATTTTACACCATTTTAAAGATAAACGTGTTGTTAATCCCACCACAGTGTCCGATTTCAAAAAGGCTTTACGACGAAAGCACACCAAACGATTATGTTAGGTCAGAGCCAAGTCACAGAAAAACACAGCCATTTTTTTCCAGCCAAAGAGAGGAGTCCCAAAAAGCAGAAATAGAGGTCAAATGAATCACTAACCTTTGATGAAATTCATCAGATGAAACTCATAGGATTTCATGTTACACAATACATGTATGTTTTGTTCGATAAAGTTCATATTTATATCCAAAAATCTCAGTTTACATTGGCGCGTTATGGTCAGAAATGCATTGTCTCAAACAAACATCCGGTGAAAGTGCAGAGAGCCACATCAAATTACAGAAATACTCATCATGAACATTGATAAACGATACATTTGTTAAACTTACAAATAAAGATAAACTTCTCCTTAACCTCTTAAGTCGACCCTCTACTTTTTTGAACATTCTGTTAAAAATCGCGCAACATTTCAGCGCCCTGCTACTCATGCCAGGAATATAGTATATGCATTTGCTTAGTCTGTGTGGATAGAAAACACTCAGACGTTTATAAAACTGGTTAAATCACTGCTGTGGCTTTACCAGAACGGCATTTACATCGAAAAGCACAGGAAAAACTGATCACTGAAAATGGGAAAATATATCCATGCGCTACTTGAACCCATTGATAAAGGTGAACCACAATTAATTGACTGAGGTTGCAGTACCTACAGCTTCCACACGGTGTCTAGAGTCTTGTCATTTCCCTTCCAGTTTTTCTTGGTCAAACACATGCAGGGCACCGTATCTCCTCACGTCTAGGACCGGATATTTTCGTTGAGTTTCTAGCCGGACATTTTTCCAGACGGACAGCTAATGATCTTTACATCGCCTCCTGATGAATTTTATCGCTTATTAACGTTTACTAATACCTAAAGTTGCATTACAAACGTATTTCGAAGTGTTTTGTGAAAGTTTATCGTCGACTTTTTGAATTTTAAAAAATGACGTTACGTTTTGAAACGATGTTTTTTTCGTTTATCACACAGTCTACATATAACGATATCTAGGCTTTATATGGACCGATTTAATCGAAATAAAGACCCAAATAGTGTTTATGGGACATCTAGGAGTGCCAACAAAGAAGATGGTGAAAGGTAATGACTGTTTTCTATTTTATTGTGCGGTTTGTGTAACGCCGAAATGCTAATTATTTTGTTTACGTCCCCTGTGGGTCTTTTGGGGTGTTACATGCTATCAGATAATAGCTTCTCATGCTTTCGCCGAAAAGCATTTTAAAAATCTGACTTGTTGCCTGGATTCACAACGAGTGTAGCTTTAATTCGATACCCTGCATGTGTATTTTAATGAACTTTTGAGTTTTAACTAATACTATTAGCATTTAGCGTAGCGCATTTGCATTTCCAGAGCTCTAGTTGGGACGCAAGCGTCCCGAGTAGAAGCAAGAGGTTAATGCAACCGCTGTGTCAGATTTTTACGGAGAAAGCACACTTTGCGATTATGTTAGGTCAGCTCCTAGCCACAGAAACCCACACAGCCATTTTCCAGCCAAGGAGAGTGTCACAAAAGTCAGAAATAGCATTAAAATTAATCACTTACCTTTGATGATCTTCATCTGGTGGCACTCCCAGGTCTCCAACTTAGACAATACATTTTTGTTTTGTTCGATAATGTCCCTCTTTATGACCAAATACCTCCTTTTTCTGAATGCTTAAGGCACGTGCACTAATTCCAGACGAAAATCCACCCAGTTCCCCTCCATCAAAATGCGTACAAAATGAATCCCAAACGTTACTAATAAACTTTTCCAAACAATTCAAACAGCGTTTATAATGAAACCTTAGGTACCCTAATACGTAAATAAATGATACAATTTAAGACGGAGAATCATTATTGTCTTTACACAAGAAAAATACCAAAGAACGCGTTCTCATTCACACGCTTGGAAACACTAGAGCCAAAATGGGAGCCACCTAGAAAAACTACAATTTCTGGCTAATTTTTCCAAAAACCAGCCTGAATCTCTTTCTAAAGACTGTTGACATCTAGTGGAAGCGCTAGGAACTGCAATCTGGGAGGACTTTGCCTTATTATAAAAGTGACATTGAAAATAGTGGTAGGCTGATATTTTTTGGGATGGTTTGTCCTCGGGGTTTCGCCTGCCAAATCAGTTCTGTTATACTCACAGCCATTATTTTAACACTTCTAGAAACTCTAGAGTGTTTTCTATCGAAAATCTACCAATTATATGCATATCCTATGCCTGAGTAACATTTGGGCACGCTTTTCATTCGGAAGTGAAAATACTGCCCCCTACCCAAGAGAGGTTAACAGTCTGATGGCCTTAAGATGGAAGCTATTTTTCAGTCTCTCGGTCCCAGCTTTGATGCACCTGTACTGACCTCTCCTTCTGGATGACAGCAGGGTGAACAGGCAGTGGCTCGAGTGGTTGTTGGCCTTGATGATATTTTTGTCCTTCCTGTGACATCGGGTGGTGTAGGTGTCCTGGAGTGCAGGTAGTTTGCTCCCGGTGATGCGTTGTGCAGAACTCACTACCCTCTGGAGAGCCTTACGGTTGTGGGCGGAGCAGTTTCCGTACCAGGCGGTGATTCAGCCCAACAGGATGCTCTCGATAGTGCATCTGTAAAAGTTTGAGTATTTTTGGTGACAAGCCAAATTTCTTCATCCTCCTGAGGTTGAAGAGGCGCTATTGCGCCTTCTTCACCACGCTGTCTGTGTGGGTGGAACATTTCAGTTTGTCCGTGATGTGTACGCCGAGGAACTTAAAACTTTCCACCTTCTCCACTTCTGTCCCGTGGATGGGGGGTGCTCCCTCTGCTGTTTCCTGAAGTCCACGATCATCTCCTTTGTTTTGTTGACATTGAGTGTGAGGTTATTTTCCTGACACCACACTCCGAGGGCCCTCACCTCCTCCCTGTAGGCCATCTCGTCATTGTTGGTAATCAAATCAAATGTTTTTGTCACATACACATGGTTAGCAGATGTTAATGCGAGTGTAGCGAAATGCTTGTGCTTCTAGTTCCGACAATGCAGTAATAACCAACAAGTAATCTAACTAACAATTCCAAAACTACTGTCTTATACACACAAGTGTAAGGGGATAAAGAATATGTACATAAAGATATATGAATGAGTGATGGTACAGAGCGGTATAGGCAAGATACAGTAGATGGTATCGAGTACAGTATATACATATGAGATGAGTATGTAAACAAAGTGGCATAGTTAAAGTGGCTAGTGATACATGTATTACATAAAGATGCAGTAGATAATATAGAGTACAGTATATACGTATACATATGAGATGAATAATGTAGGGTATGTAAACATTATATTAGGTAGCATTGTTTAAAGTGGCTAGTGATATATTTTACATCATTTCCCATCAATTCCCATTATTAAAGTGGCTGGAGTTGAGTCAGTGTGTTGGCAGCAGCCACTCAATCAAGCCTACCACTGTAGTGTCGTCTGCAAACTTGAGGGTTGAGTTGGAGGCGTGCATGGTGCAGTCATGGGTGAACAGGGAGTACAGGAGAGGGCTGAGAACGCACCCTCGTGGGGCCCCAGCATGGTGGAGATGTTGTTTCCTACTCTCACCACCTGGGGGCGGCCCGTCAGGAAGGCCAGTACCCAGTTGCACAGGGCGGGGTCGAGACCCAGGGTCTCGAGCTTAATGACAAATTTGGAGGGTACTATGGTGTTAAATGCTGAGCTGTAATCGAAGAACAGCATTCTCACATAGGTATTCTTCTTGTCCAGATGGGTTAGGGCAGTGTGCAGTGTGATTGCGATTGCATTGCCTGTGGACCTATTGGTAGCGGTAAGCAAATTGGAGTGGGTCTAGGGTGTCAGGTAGGGTGGAGGTGATATGATCCTTGACTAGTCTCTCAAAGCACTTCATGATGACGGAAGGGAGTGCTACGGGGCGATAGTCATTTAGCTCAGTTACCTTAGCTTCCTTGGGAACAGGAACAATGTTGCCACAAGAAAAGGACAACCAGTGAAGAACAAACACCATTGTAAATACAACCCATATTTATGCTTATTTATTTTCCCTTGTGTACTTTAACCATTTGTACATTGTTACAACACTGTGTGTGTGTATATATATATATAGTATATATATACACACTATAGTATGAAATTTGTAATGTCTTTATTGTTTTGAAACCTCTGTATGTGTGATGTTTACTGTTAATTTTTATTGTTTATTTCACTTTTGTATATTCTCTACCTCACTTACTTTGGCAATGTTAACACGTTTCCCATGCCAATAAAGCCCCTTGAATTGAATTGGTGACCCTCTTGAAGCATGTGGGAACAGCAGACTGGGATAGGGATTGATTGAATAACTCCGTAAACACACCAGCCAGCTGGTCTGCGCTGCGCATGATCTGAGGACGCGGCTGGGGATGCCGATTCTAGTAAGTCGTTATGTCACAGAGGCTGGTTGATAGGTGAAAGTCTTGATGTCTTCTAGGTCAGAGGCTGGTTGATAGGTGAAAGTCTTGATGTCTTCTAGGTCAGAGGCTGGTTGATAGGTGAAAGTCTTGATGTCTTCTAGGTCAGAGGCTGGTTGATAGGTGAAAGTCTTGATGTCTTCTAGGTCAGAGGCTGGTTGATAGGTGAAAGTCTTGATGTCTTCTAGGTCAGAGGCTGGTTGATAGGTGAAAGTCTTGATGTCTTCTAGGTCAGAGGCTGGTTGATAGGTGAAAGTCTTGATGTCTTCTAGGTCAGAGGCTGGTTGATAGGTGAAAGTCTTGATGTCTTCTAGGTCAGAGGCTGGTTGAACATATACAATGTTGATTCAGGGTTAGGGTCAGAGGCTATATTTAAGTTATACAATGTTGATTCAGGGTTAAGGTTAGGGTTTAGGTCAGAGGCTATATTTAAGTTATACAATGTTGATTCAGGGTTTAGGTCAGAGGCTATATTTAAGTTATACAATGTTGATTCAGGGTTTAGGTTTAGGTGAGAGGCTATATTTAAGTTATACAATGTTGATTCAGGGTTAGGGTGAGAGGCTATATTTAAGTTACACAATGTTGATTCAGGGTTAGGGTTTAGGTCAGAGGCTAAATTAAGTTATACAATGTTGATTCAGGGTTAAGGTTAGGGTGAGAGGCAGAGTTGCTTTATTTAGGTCAGAGGCTATATTTAAGTTATACAATGTTGATTTAGTGTTTAGGTGAGAGGCTATATGAAGTTATACAATGTTGATTTAGTGTTTAGGTGAGAGGCTATATAATGTTGATTTAGTGTTTAGGTGAGAGGCTATATGAAGTTATACAATGTTGATTTAGTGTTTAGGTGAGAGGCTATATTTAAGTTATACAATGTTGATTTAGTGTTTAGGTCAGAGGCTATATGAAGTTATACAATGTTGATTCAGGGTTTAGGTTAGTGTTTAGGTCAGAGGCTAAGTTAGTTTTACAATGTTGATTCAGGGTTAAGGTTAGTGGCTATATTTGATTTATCCCTTGTTTTACCAGGTAAATTGACTGAGAACACGTTCTCATTTACAGCAACGACCTGGGGAATAGTTACAGGGGAGAGGAGGGGGATGAATGAGCCAATTGTAAACTGGGGATTATTAGGTGACCGTGATGGTATGAGGGCCAGATTGGGAATTTAGCCAGGACACCAGGTTTAACACCCCTACTCTTACAATAAGTGCCATGGGATCTTTAATGACCTCAGAGAGTCAGGACACCCGTTTAACGTCCCATTCCGAAAGACGGCACCCTACACAGGGCAATGTCCCCAATCACTGCCCTGGGGCATTGGGATATTTTTTTAGACCAGAGGAAAGGGTGCCTCCTACTGGCCCTCCAACACCACTTCCAGCAGCATCTGGTCTCCCATCCAGGGACTGACCAGGACCAACCCTGCTTAGCTTCAGAAGCAAGCCAGCAGCATCTGGTCTCCCATCCAGGGACCGACCAGGACCAACCCTGTTTAGCTTCAGAAGCAAGCCAGCAGCATCTGGTCTCCCATCCAGGGACCGACCAGGACCAACCCTGTTTAGCTTCAGAAGCAAGCCAGCAGCATCTGGTCTCCCATCCAGGGACCGACCAGGACCAACCCTGCTTAGCTTCAGAAGCAAGCCAGCAGCATCTGGTCTCCCATCCAGGGACCGACCAGGACCAACCCTGCTTAGCTTCAGAAGCAAGCCAGCAGCATCTGGTCTCCCATCCAGGGACCGACCAGGACCAACCCTGCTTCAGCTTCAGAAGCAAGCCAGCAGCATCTGGTCTCCCATCCAGGGACCGACCAGGACCAACCCTGTTTAGCTTCAGAAGCAAGCCAGCAGCATCTGGTCTCCCATCCAGGGACCGACCAGGACCAACCCTGCTTAGCTTCAGAAGCAAGCCAGCAGCATCTGGTCTCCCATCCAGGGACCGACCAGGACCAACCCTGCTTAGCTTCAGAAGCAAGCCAGCAGCATCTGGTCTCCCATCCAGGGACCGACCAGGACCAACCCTGTTTAGCTTCAGAAGCAAGCCAGCAGCATCTGGTCTCCCATCCAGGGACCGACCAGGACCAACCCTGCTTAGCTTCAGAAGCAAGCCAGCAGCATCTGGTCTCCCATCCAGGGACCGACCAGGACCAACCCTGCTTAGCTTCAGAAGCAAGCCAGCAGTCTGGGTCCCCGACCAGGACCAACCCTGTTTAATTCAGAAGCAAGCCAGATATCTGGTCTCCCATCCAGGAATGAGGACCAACCCTGATTGTGGAATGAGTCTGGTATCCCATGATTGTGGAATGATGAAGTGATATTGATTGTGGAATGATGAGTGATATTGATCGTGGAATGATGAGTGATATTGATTGTGGAATGATTGATATTGATTGTGGAATGATGAGTGATATTGATTGTGGAATGATTGATATTGATTGTGGAATGATGATTGATATTGATCGTGGAATGATGAGTGATATTGATCCAGGGAATGATGAGTGATAACCCTGATTGTGGAATGATGATTGATATTGATTGTGGAATGATGGGTGATATTGATTGTGGAATGATTGATATTGATGATATTGATTGTGGAATGATTGATATTGATTGTGGAATGATGATATTGATCGTGACCAACCCTGAATGATATTGATATTGATTGTGGAATGATGGTGATATTGATTGTGGAATGATGATTGATATTGATTGTGGAATGATGATTGATATTGATCAGTGGAATGATTGATATTGATCGTGGAATGATGAATTTATATTGATTGTGGAATGATTGATATTGATTGTGGAATGATTGATATTGAGTGATATTGATCGTGGAATGAATGATTGATATTGATTGTGGAATGATGAGTGATATTGATTGTGGAATGATGAGTGATATTGATTGTGGAATGATGAGTGATATTGATCGTGATAATGATGATTGATATTGATTGTGGAATGATGAGTGATATTGATCGTGGAATGATGATTGATGATTGATATGATTGGAATGATGATTGATTGATTGTGGAATGATGAGTGATATTGATTGTGGAATGATGATTGATATTGATTGTGATTGAATGATGTGGAATGATGATGATATTGATTGTGGAATGATGATTGATATTGATTGTGAATGGAAATGAGTGATATTGATTGTGGAATGAATGATATTGATGATATTGATTGTGGAATGATGATTGATATTGATCGTGTAATGATGATTGATATTGATTGTGGAATGAGTGATATTGATTGTGGAATGATTGATATTGATCGTGGAATGATTGATATTGATTGTGGAATGAGTGATATTGATCGTGGAATGATTGATATTGATTGTGGAATGATGATTGATATTGATTGTGGAATGATTGATATTGATTGTGGAATGATGATTGATATTGATTGTGGAATGATGAGTGATATTGATCGTGGAATGATTGATATTGATTGTGGAATGATGAGTGATATTGATTGTGGAATGAGTGATATTGATCGTGGAATGATTGATATTGATTGTGGAATGATTGATATTGATTGAGTGATATTGATTGTGGAATAATGATGATTGTGGAATATTGATTTGATTGTGGAATGATGATGATCGTGGAATGATATTGATTTGTGGAATGATTGATATTGATTGTGGAATGATGATTGATATTGATCGTTGTGAATGAATGATTGATATTGATCGTGTAATGATGAGTGATATTGATCGTGGAATGATTGATATTGATTGTGGAATGATGAGTGATATTGATTGTGTAATAATGATTGATATTGATCGTAGAATGATGATTGATATTGATTGTGTAATAATGATTGATATTGATCGTAGAATGATGATTGATATTGATTGTGGAATGATTGATATTGATTGTGGAATGATTGATATTGATTGTGGAATGATGAGTGATATTGATTGTGGAATGATGAGTGATATTGATTGTGTAATAATGATTGATATTGATCGTAGAATGATGATTGATATTGATTGTGGAATGATTGATATTGATTGTGGAATGATTGATATTGATCGTGGAATGATTGATATTGATTGTGGAATGAGTGATATTGATTGTGGAATGATTGATATTGATCGTGGAATGATGATTGATATTGATCGTGGAATGATTGATATTGATTGTGGAATGAGTGATATTGATCGTGGCATGATTGATATTGATCGTGGAATGATGATTGATATTGATTGTGGAATGATGATTGATATTGATTGTGGAATGATGATTGATATTGATTGTGGAATAATGATTGATATTGATTGTGGAATGATTGATATTGATTGTGGAATGATGATTGATATTGATTGTGGAATGATTGATATTGATTGTGGAATGATGATTGATATTGATTGTGGAATGATTGATATTGATCGTGGAATGATGATTGATATTGATTGTGGAATGATTGATATTGATCGTGGAATGATGATTGATATTGATCGTGGAATGATGATTGATATTGATTGTGGAATGATTGATATTGATATTGGAATGATGATTGATATTGATTTGTGTGGAATGATTGATATTGATTGTGGAATGATGATGATATTGAATGATGATTGATATTGATTGTGGAATGATTGATATTGATCGTGGAATGATGATTGATATTGATTGTGGAATGATGATTGATATTGATCGTGGAATGATGATTGATATTGATTGTGGAATGATGATTGATATTGATTGTGTAATAATTATTGATATTGATCGTGGAATGATGATTGATATTGATCGTGGAATGATGATTGATATTGATCGTGGAATGATGATTGATATTGATCGTGGAATGATGATTGATATTGATCGTGGAATGATGATTGATATTGATCGTGGAATGATGATTGATATTGATCGTGGAATGATGATTGATATTGATCGTGGAATGATGATTGATATTGATCGTGGAATGATGTACTGTACAAGGTAATTAGTATTGAGCTACTGGCTGGTGCTTCATACAAGATCTGGAGCTTTTCAGTCAAGTAACAGACAGTGCAGAGGTAACATAGGTTGGGCCCTTAGTGCACTACTTTTGGCCATGTAGGGAATAAGGTGCCATAGGGCTCTGGTCTAAAGTAGTGCACTATGTAGGGAATAGGGTGCCATAGGGCTCTGGTCTAAAGTAGTGCACTATATAGGGAATAGGGTGCCATAGGGCTCTGGTCTAAAGTAGTGCACTATATATGGAATAGGGTGCCATAGGGCTCTGGTCTAATGTAGTGCACTATGTAGGGAATAGGGTGCTATTTGAGAGTCATAGTGAACTTCTGTAAATGAGGCCCACTAGTCCACGACTCTTGTATCAGGCCTTCATGGTAGAATCAGTGTTGGCCACAATATCTGATGAAGTCCTCTTCCTTTAATGTTTTATTTGTAACTATCCAGCGAGTAAAATCGGTTGTTATGACATCATATCATTGGAAGACAGTTTTATATACACACCGCTCAAAAGAATAAAGGGAACACTTAAACAACACAATGTAACTCCAAGTCAATCACACTTCTGTGAAATCAAACTGTCCACTTAGGAAGCAACACTGATTGACAATACATTTCACATGCTGTTGTGCAAATGGAATAGACAACAGGTGGAAATTATAGGCAATTAGCAAGACACCCCCAATAAAGGAGTGGTTCTGCAGGTGGTGACCACAGACCACTTCTCAGTTCCTATGCTTCCTGGCTGATGTTTTGGTCACTTTTGAATGCTGGCGGTGCTTTCACTCTAGTGGTAGCATGAGACGGAGTCTACAACCCACACAAGTGGCTCAGGTAGTACAGTTCATCCAGGATGGAACATCAATGCGAGCTGTGGCAAGAAGGTTTGCTGTGTCTGTCAGCGTAGTGTCCAGAGCATGGAGGCGCTACCAGGAGACAGGCCAGTACATCAGAAGACGTGGAGGAGTCCATAGGAGGGCAACAACCCAGCAGCAGGACCGCTACCTCCGCCTTTGTGCAAGGAGGAGCAGGAGGAGCACTGCCAGAGCCCTGCAAAATGACCTCCAGCAGGCCACAAATGTGCATGTGTCTGCTCAAACGGTCAGAAACAGACTCCATGAGGGTGGTATGAGGGCCCGACGTCCACAGGTGTGGGTTGGGCTTACAGCCCAACACCGTGCAGGACGTTTGGCATTTGCCAGAGAACACCAAGATTGGCAAATTCGCCACTGGCGCCCTGTGCTCTTCACAGATGAAAGCAGGTTCACACTGAGCACATGTGACAGACGTGACAGAGTCTAGAGACGCCGTGGAGAACGTTCTGCTGCCTGCAACATCCTCCAGCATGACCGGTTTGGCGGTGGGTCAGTCATGGTGTTGGGTGTCATTTCTTTGGGGGGTGGGGGGCCGCACAGCCCTCCATGTGCTTGCCAGAGGTAGCCTGACTGCCATTAGGTACCCCTTAGATGAGATCCTCAGACCCCTTGTGAGACCATATGCTGGTGCGGTTGGCCCTGGGTTCCTCCTAATGCAAGACAATGCTAGACCTCATGTGGCTGGAGTGTGTCAGCAGTTCCTGCAAGAGGAAGGCATTGATGCTATGGACTGGCCCGCCTGTTCCCCAGACCTGAATCCAATTGAGCACATCTGGGACATCATGTCTCGCTCCATCCACCAACGCCACGTTGCACCACAGACTGTCCAGGAGTTGGCGGATGCTTTAGTCCAGGTCTGGGAGGAGATCCCCCAGGAGACCATCCGCCACCTCATCAGGAGCATGCCTAGGCGTTGTAGGGAGGTCATACAGGCATGTGGAGGCCACACACACTACTGAGCCTCATTTTGACTTGTTTTAAGGACATTAATTCAAAGTTGGATCAGCCTGTAGTGTGGTGTTCCACTTTAATTTTGAGTGTGACTCCAAATCCAGACCTCCATGGGTTGATAAATTTGATTTCCGTTGATCATTTTTGTGTGATTTTGTTGTCAGCACATTCAACTATGTAAAGAAAAAAGTATTTAATAAGAATATTTCATTCATTCAGATCTAGGATGTGTTATTTTAGTGTTCCCTTTATTTTTTTGAGCAGTGTACTAGCAGAAACGCAGGTGAAAGTGACCTCACCTCAGCCTTCAACACCATTTGCCCTCGAAGCTCATCGTTAAGCTCGGGGCCCTGGGTTTGAACTTTGCCCTGTGCAACTGGGTCCTGGACTTCCTGACGGGTCGCCCCCAGGTGGTGACGGTGGAAATTACACCTCCGCTTTGCTGATTCTCCTCCATGTTCACCTAGGAGTGCGTGGCCACGCATGTCTCCAAATCAATCATCAAGTTTGCAGACAACACAACAGTGGTACTCCTGATTACCGGCAATGACAAGACAGCCTACAGGGAGGAGGTGAGGGCCCTGGGAGAGTGGTGCCAGGAAACTAACCTCCCTCTCAACGTCAACAAAACAAAGGAGCTAATCGTGAACTTCAGGAGACAGCAGAGGGAGCATGCTCCCATCCACATCCTCCCTCCCTCTCTCTCATCCCCTCCCTCCCTCGCTCTCATCTCTCCCTCCCTCCCTCCCTGCCCCTCTCTCATCCCCCCTCCCTCCCTCCTACCCTGAAACCTAGTCTCCTGCCAGCACCTGGCTATCCGGAACAATGGGAAAGAGGAGAGATAAGAGAGGAAAGAGGAAGTGTTGAATTAAACACTACCTAGTCACTATAGTCTCCCAGGCCTCTCATTCACCTATTGGTCATGTCCTTCGTCCCAAATGGCATCCTATTCCCTATATAGTTCAAAGGACTCTGCGTCAAAAGGAGGACACTATACAGGGAACAGGGTTCCATTTGGTATGCATACTTTGTGTAATCTGCTATGGTATTATATAGATATCTAGATAAGCTGTATCTAGATAAGCTCCAGCGCCTCTCATGCTCCTTGTTGCTCCTCTGACACAGTTTTAATGGCTATTAATATCCTCACAGTCTGTGTCTTGTTGTAGATGGAAGCAGGCACTGGGAGAGATTGTCAGCCTGTTGTTATCTCAGCCCGTTGTTACCTCACCTCAGCCCGTTGTTACCTCACCTCAGCCCGTTGTTACCTCACCGCAGCCCGTTGTTACCTCACCTCAGCCCGTTGTTACCTCACCGCAGCCCGTTGTTACCTCACCTCAGCCCGTTGTTACCTCACCTCAGCCCGTTGTTACCTCACCTCAGCCCGTTGTTACCTCACCTCAGCCCGTTGTTACCTCACCTCAGCCCGTTGTTACCTCACCTCAGCCCCTTGTTACCTCACCTCAGCCCATTGATACCTCACCTCAGCCCCTTGTTACCTCACCTCAGCCCCTTGTTACCTCACCTCAGCCCATTGATACCTCACCTCAGCCCATTGATACCTCACCTCAGCCCCTTGTTACCTCACCTCAGCCCCTTGTTACCTCACCTCAGCCCCTTGTTACCTCACCTCAGCCCATTGATACCTCACCTCAGCCCCTTGTTACCTCACCTCAGCCCCTTGTTACCTCACCTCAGCCCCTTGTTACCTCACCTCAGCCCCTTGTTACTTCAGCCCGATGTAGTACTATTCCCTATATACAGTACTTTTTGACCAGGGCCCGAAGGGGTAGGGCCCAATCAGAGCCCTTCTGCTTGGTAATACCTGTACCATATGGACACCCAGCTGACAGGTAGACTGAGCCAGTACCTGACCAGTCAGTCAAGCACTTAATAGTAGCAGCTAGTAACCAAATGGTGACATCAGACCTACCCTGGGCTCTCAGTTGTAATCAATATAGCACAAGCTAATATAAAGAGATGCTTAGAGGAGAAGGCTACTCAGGTAAACAACGATTTAAAGAAGGAAGGGAAGAGTAGAGTGAAAATATTCCTCTTGTAAAAAAAAAAAAAAAAAAGTTTTTTTTTTCTCCACAAAAATACAAAATGGCGATTTAAAAAGTTACTGGATGAAACTCAAATCTGCAGTGTGAAGCAGACACCTGTAACGTAGACACAGGGAGTCAGGAAGAAGGTGCAGTTAATGAGTTTAATGAAGAAAACAAACAAACAAACAAACTAAGACCGGTACAAAACAAGAGAAGCGTCTGGACATTGAAACACAAACAATTACAACCTGATGACTGACGGAACAGAGCGCTAGATAAATAAATGGTAAGCAACGAAGTCCAGGTGTGAGTAAAGATGGATGCCAGGCCCGGTGGTTAGTCGACCGGTGACGTCGAACATCGGAGCAGGAGTAGACATAACAATTACAACCTGATGACTGACGGAACAGAGCGCTAGATAAATAAATGGTAAGCAACGAAGTCCAGGTGTGAGTAAAGATGGATGCCAGGCCCCGTGGTTAGTCGACTGGTGAGGTCGAACATCGGAGCAGGAGTAGACATAACGTAACAACACTTTACTTCTAGTAAGTAAATGCATTAAAGGTCCAATGTAGACGTTTTGTTTTATCTCAATATCAAATCATTTCTGAGTAACAATTAAGTAACTTACTGTGATTTGTTTTCAATTAATATGGTGAAAAATAAACAAAAATCGCTTCTTAGCAAAGAGATATTTCTCAAGAAAGAATGTTGCTAGGGACTGTCTGGGGGTGGTCTGAGTGGGGAGGGGAAAACAGAAAACTAACTGTTATTGGCAGAGAGGTTTGGAACTCTCTTTCTTATTGGTCTATTAATGAATTTACCGACCTGGTGATGTCACCAAGCAGGTCAAAACTCCATCCCTCCAAAAACAGGCTGAAACTTCAGGTGGTCTTTTCAAACAGCTGTTACACTAAAAGGACATTAATCATCATTTTCACAATTTCACAATATTATTCCAACCTCATAACCTCCTATATTAAAATACAGGAGAATCACGTTTTTGACTGACCTGGGCCTTTAATATTATCTTTGTCTCAGATCTGTTTGTGTTGTCTTGCTAACTCCTATGGTGATTTTGTAGCATACACAGATCAGGGATCAGTAATATCCAGACGAGTTTTACACAGTAATCATTTACTAATGACACCATTATTTATGGTGTCATTAGACGGAGACACATTAGACATTACATGATTACGTCATCGTTACTGACTGTCTTGAGGAGGTGCCATCAAGTCTGACGAGAGGAAAGGGATAGTTTTTAAAAAATGTTCTTATTTTCTCTCTTTTTTTTTTTACACGGTTCCTATCATCAAGAGATAAAGAGTCATTGCTCTACTGCCCTTTGGTTATATACCTTGTTTTCTTAAGGCACAGTAAATGAACTAATAGTTAACTTAACTGGCTGTTATTTACTAAGTTATTTGCTGAGAATGTTTCTTATTTATTACCTACACCGACATAACTTTGGGATATTTAGATTGACTCACCAGAAATATGATCAGAAATGAGATTTCCCTGACCTGGATCCTGTTTGAACTTCCCAAGGCAGCTCTATTCAACCCGGGGTCTGACCCAAAACACCAATGCATAAGCTGGCAACGGCTCTCAAAGAAGTACACTGGAAACCAAGTATGCCGCTCTGTACCATCACTCATTCATATATCTTTATGTACATATTCTTTATCCCCTTACACTTGTGTCTATAAGGTAGTAGTTTTGGAATAGTTAGCTAGATTACTTGTTGGTTATTACTGCATTGTTGGAACTAGTCGTCAACGGTTCTTAGTCGTCAACGGTTCTTAGTCGTCAACGGTTCTTAGTCGTCAACGGTTCTTAGTCGTCAACGGTTCTTAGTCGTCAACGGGTGTTAGTCGTCAACGGTTCTTAGTCGTTAACGGTTCTTAGTCGTCAACGGTTCTTAGTCGTTAACGGTTCTTCGTCGTTAACGGTTCTTAGTCGTCAACGGGTGTTAGTCGTCAACGGTTCTTAGTCGTCAACGGGTGTTAGTCGTCAACGGTTCTTATTCGTCAACGGGTGTTAGTCGTCAACGGGTGTTAGTCGTCAACGGGTGTTAGTCGTCAACGGTTCATAGTCGTCAACGGGTGTTAGTCGTCAACGGTTCTTAGTCGTCAACGGGTGTTAGTCGTCAACGGGTGTTAGTCGTCAACGGGTGTTAATCGTCAACGGTTCTTAGTCGTCAACGGTTCTTAGTCGTCAACGGTTCTTAGTCGTCAACGGTTCTTAGTCGTCAACGGGTGTTAGTCGTCAACGGTTCTTAGTCGTCAACGGGTGTTAGTCGTCAACGGGTGTTAGTCGTCAACGGTTCTTAGTCGTCAACGGGTGTTAGTCGTCAACGGGTGTTAGTCGTCAACGGGTGTTAGTCGTCAACGGTTCTTAGTCGTCAACGGTTCTTAGTCGTCAACGGTTCTTAGTCGTCAACGGGTGTTAGTCGTCAACGGGTGTTAGTCGTCAACGGTTCTTAGTCGTCAACGATTCTTAGTCGTCAACGGTTCTTAGTCGTCAACGGGTGTTAGTCGTCAACGGTTCTTAGTCGTCAACGGGTGTTAGTCGTCAACGGGTGTTAGTCGTCAACGGGTGTTAGTCGTCAACGGTTCTTAGTCGTCAACGGGTGTTAGTCGTCAACGGGTGTTAGTCGTCAACGGGTGTTAGTCGTCAACGGTTCTTAGTCGTCAACGGGTGTTAGTCGTCAACGGGTGTTAGTCGTCAACGGTTCTTAGTCGTCAACGGTTCTTAGTCGTCAACGGTTCTTAGTCGTCAACGGGTGTTAGTGGTCAACGGGTCTTAGTCGTCAACGCGTTTTAGGCGTCAACGGTTCTTAGTCGTCAACGGTTCTTAGTCGTCAACGGGTGTTAGTCGTCAACGGTTGTTAGTCGTCAACGGTTGTTAGTCGTCAACGGTTGTTAGTCGTCAACGGTTGTTAGTCCCAGCACTCTGACCCACCCACCCAGCACTCTGACCCACCCACCCAGCACTCTGACCCACCCACTAACAACACTCTGACCCACCCAGCACTCTGACCCACCCACCCAGCACTCTGACCCACCCACTAACAACACTCTGACCCACCCAGCACTCTGATCCACCCACCAACAACACTCTGACCCACCCACCCAGCACTCTTACTGAATCACACGGAAATCTGAGGAAAATGCTACCGGAATTCTATCAACACGTCTCCTGTGCTACACTCGCATTGAGGACCGAGGGTCATTGCTACTGCTCCTTCCTGGATAGCTACAAGGCCCTCCCTTCGAAAAAAATCAGATCATTCCTCCATTCTACTCCTCCCCACTTATAGGCAGAAACTTAAGATGACAGGGAGGAGGTGAGGGCCCTGGCGGAGTGGTGCCAGGAAAACAGCCTCTCCCTCAACGTCAACAAAACGAAGGAGTTGATCGTGGACTTAAAGCAGACAGCAGAGAGAGAACACCCCATCAACTGGGGCTGCATTGGAGAGGGTCAAAGTCTTTCAAGTTCCTTAGCGTGCACATCGCTGACAACCTAAAAAGTTCTCTACTGAACTGTTGGAGCCAGGAACACAAGCATTAGGTTAGATATTATTGTACTGTTGGAGCTAGAAACACAAGCATTTAGTTAGATACTATTGTACTGTTGGAGCTAGAAACACAAGCATTGTTAGATATTACTGCACTGTTGGAGCAGGGAACACAAGCATTGTTAGATATTTCTGCACTGTTGGAGCCAGGAACACAAGCATTGTTAGATATTACTGCACTGTTGGAGCCAGGAACACAAGCATTGTTAGATATTACTGCCCTGTTGGAGCCAGGAACACAAGCATTGTTAGATATTACTGCCCTGATGGAGCAGGGAACACAAGCATTGTTAGATATTACTGCCCTGTTGGAGCTAGAAACACAATGCATTTTGCTGCACCTGCGATAACATCTGCAAATCTCTGTACCAATAAACTTGGATTTGATTCTGTCAATGTTTAAGTGAGAAGACGTTACGGTTGTGTAACCGTTGTTGATTGTTTTAGACGTAGTCTATCGATATATATATATATATATATATATATATATATCATGTATATTTCTAGGCTCGGTTTAGTAAACAAACATGATGTCATTTCTCTCTCCTCTCAGCCTCTCTTCTTCTCCGGCTGATGTCTTAGATCATGAGTATCCTGGGACCTCCGATAAGGCAGGCCAAGTGAGTGACACACACACACATCCATTTTCCATCTTTTAATAGATGCCCTTTCCCAGACTTCTAGTTAAACACGGTGAGATATACTAGGTTAGTGATTTTATGTCAGACTGGGTGTGGGTCAGGGACTCCTGGAGGACAGAGAAACCTCTGTTTCTGTCTCTGTTGCATGTTTGCTTTCCCTGGGTTCCTGGCTCCAGCTTTCCTCTCTCTCTCTCTCTCTTTCTCTCTCTCTCTCTCTCTCTCTCTCCATGTGCCCCACGCCCCCCCCCCCTCCTCTCTCTCTCTCGCTATCTCTCTCTCTCTCTCTCTCTCTCTCTCTCGCTATCTCTCTCTCTCTCTCTCTCCCATGTGCCCCCCTCTCTCTCTCTCTCTCTCTCTCTCGCTATCTCTCTCTCTCTCCATGTGCCCCCCCTCTCTCTCTCTCTCTCTCTCTCGCTATCTCTCTCTCTCCCATGTGCCCCACGCCCCCCCTCTCTCTCTCGCTATCTCTCTCTCTCCATGTGCCCCACACCCACCCCCTCTCTCTCTCTTACTCTACCTGTGACCCACGCCTCCTCTCACTCCCTCTCTACCCGTGACCCACGCCTCCTCTCTCTCTCTCCTTCCCCCCGAGGCCCATGCCTCCACTCTCTCTCTCTCCTTTCTCTCAATGCCCCACGCCTTCTCTCTCTCTCTCTTTCTCTCAGTCTCTTGCTCTCCTTCTCTCTCCCTGTTCTCCATGCCTCTTCTCTGTCTCTCTCTCTCTCTCTCTCTCTCTCTCTCTCTCTCTCTTGCTCTCCTTCTCTCTCCCTGTTCTCCATGCCTCTTCTCTCTCTCTCTGGGCCATATGCTCAGAATCTCAGGACTAATCTCTTCCAGTCCTGTCTGGAAACTCTTACTCACTGTAGCCCAGTGTGAGTGTGTAGTGCGACTGATTAGTGATAGATAGTGTTTGTAGTACATTGGTGACATTTTGGATGAGTTTGAGAAAAACAATCGGAGAAGCGATGAAGGGCAGACTACGTAACCCTGGTAACCCCTCCTCCTCTTCCTCCTGCTCTTCCTCTCTCTGCAGTGGGGTGGCCAGATCTGACAGCAAGATTAGCGCCAAGGCTCTATATGGTAAGTGTGTGTGTGTGTGTGTGTGTGTGTGTGACACGGACACAGGGGAACGGGTTTACTACTGACTGTATATTAATATGTGACCGACCGGATCAAATTTGTCGTATATAGCAACATTTGAAATTGTTTTTATTTTATTTTTTACATTGGATTAAAGTAGAGACTCAGAGCTATATAATGGTATATCATACACTGCATATGAGCAACAATGGGAAAGTAATTCTGCTTTGAAAGTTGATCAACTTTTTTTAGGCCAATATTTTTGACACACTTTCTGGAGAGCTCTACTTTGTCTACACCCATTCAGCATCGTTCACACCCTCTTAAGCCTTAGCCCCACCCATCTCTTTAAGGGTTCACACCCTCTTAAGCCGTAGCCCCTCCCATCTCTTTAAGGGTTCACACCCTCTTAAGCCGTAGCCCCGCCCATCTCTTTAAGGGTTCACACCCTCTTAGGCCTTAGCCCCGCCCATCTCTTTAAGGGTCGATCTGAATGTACTAACAACAGCAGTCAAGCAGTCAAGCTAGCTTGCTAGCTACTTCCAGACATCTAAGTGAGAGAGAAAAGCTCACTGAACATTACTTTCCTTAGCAGAGCTGGTTAGGCTGTTTTCATGTTATCCAGAGAGTTGGTGACTGTGCTGCCAGATTGTCCGTTCCACATTCAGAGCGTTTCGTTTTCAGACCGGATGCTCTGGCTGATGAGTTTACTGAGCTTTACTGACAACGGGTGTTAAGCGAATTCATCAGTTATTCTGCACACTCAGATGAGAGTCGGAGTAGATGACCAGACTGAATTTACGAAAGCACCCGAAGTGTGTCTGTTTTCTTTTCTGTGACACGGACACATGGTAACGTGTGTGTGTGTGTGTGTGTGTGTGTGAGAGAGAATGTGAACTGGAATGTTATATAATGTAAGTGTTTTCATATACTCGCTCCTGAACGTTATCTACCTGTAGCCTCTTAGTAGTATTCTGTTATCAGTCATTATACACACATCACATACCTGGTCATACGGGACCATCATTAAAATACCTGGTAAGGGATTGGTTTGAAATACATCCCAGATATCCCCTTTAGGGATTGGTTTAAAATACATCCCAGATATCCCCTTTAGGGATTGGTTTAAAATACATCCCAGATATCCCCTTTAAGGATTGGTTTAAAATACATCCCAGATATCCCCTTTAGGGATTGGTTTAAAATACATCCCATATATCCCCTTTAGGGATTGGTTTGAAATACATCCCAGATATCCCCTTTAGGGATTGGTTTGAAATACATCCCAGATATCCCCTTTAGGGATTGGTTTAAAATACATCCCAGATATCCCCTTTAGGGATTGGCAGGGTCCTCGTTGATACCTAACAGAGACAGGCAGGGTCTATACCGCCATGCATTCTCCATAGACAAAGAGTTCAATCTTGCTTTCATTAGACCAGAGAATCTTGTTTCTCATGGTCTGACTCCTTTAGGTGCCTTTTGGCAAACTCCAAGCGGGCTGTCATGTGCATTTTACTGAGGAGTGGCTTCCGTCTGGTCACTTTACCATAAAGGCCTGATTCGTGGAGTCCTGCCAGAGATGGTTGTCCTTCTGGAAGGTTCTCCCATCTCCACAGAGGAACTCTGGAACTCTGTCAGAGTGATCATCGGGTTCTTGGTCACCTCCCTGACCAAGGCTCTTCTCCCCTGATTGTTCAGTTTGGCCAAGCGGCCAGCTCTAGGAAGAGTCTTGGTGGTTCCAATAATTTTTTTGGTACCCTTAACCAGATCTGTGCCTCGACACAATCCTGTCTCGGCGCTCTACAGACAATTCCTTCGACCCCGTGGCTTGGTTTTTACTTTGACATGCACTGTCAACTGTGGGTCAACGTATGCTGCCTAATATAGTGTGTTGCCAGCAATTCAATAATATTTTTTCACCAAAATAAGTATTTTTCATTAAAAAAAATAGATGTAGCCTACTCTTAGTCCAACTGTCTGTCTGTATGTATGTGTGTATGTACATACCAACCGTCTGGTTGAGCAAATTTGTACGAAATTCTTACTTTTTTTTTGTGCCTTTTTGCATTCTAACTATTTATTTTCATATTCCTACTCTTCAAGGTCTCTACTATTTATTTTCATATCCCTACTCTTCAAGGTCTCTACTATTTATTTTCATATTCCTACTCTTTCAAGGTCTCTACTAAACAGGACTGGTGCTATATTAACCCCTCACCAACAGAACTCATGCCTTTTATCCCATACCTTTTGTGTCTGGATTGTTTTGAGTGTTTTAACGTCCATACCTCAGACATGACATACCAGAGTCAATGGAGTCATTGAACTCTCACTGATGTGTAGTGCTATACTAGTACACTGCATTGACACATGTTAAAGTTCAGTTACATCTGCTATACTGTATAGTGGAAGTTACAGCTGAACTGAATGTTGTACATACATGAATAGAACTTTCGCATTCCGGTCGCATTCCGCTTCGCTCCACAGGTAGTATCATATTTTCATTTCATTTCATTACAGTCCCAACGGTGTGATTTGTTTGATCGTAGCTAGCTACATAGCTAGCTACATAGCCGTCTTTGTTTCAAAGATAATTGTGTAGTCTAGAGCGATTTTCTAGGTTAGCTAGCCAGCTATTGTCGTTCTCCTAACGCAACGTAACGTAACCAACACTGCTAGCTAGCCAGCTTGCCCCCGAAAAGCAGCATTGTAGAAACTTCACACTCAACGGAACGACTTGATTAGGGTAGTGTCAACAACGCAGCTAGCCTACCTCAGCAGTACTGTATCATTTTAATCATTTTAGTCAATTAGATTCTTGCTACGTAAGCTTAACTTTCTGAACATTCGAGACGTGTAGTCCACTTGTCATTCCAATCTCCTCTGCATTAGCGTAGCCTCTTCTCTAGCCTGTCAAATATGTGTCTGTCTATCCCTGTTCTCTCCTCTCTGCACAGACCATACAAACGCTCCACACCGCATGTCCGCGGCCACCCTAATCTGGTGGTCCCAGCGCGCACGACCCACGTGGAGTTCCAGGTCTCCGGTAGCCTCTGGAACTGCCGATCTGCGGCCAACAAGGCAGAGTTCATCTCAGCCTATGCCTCCCTCCAGTCCCTCGACTTCTTGGCTCTGACGGAAACATGGATCACCACAGACAACACCGCTACTCCTACTGCTCTCTCTTCGTCCGCCCACGTGCTCTCGCACACCCCGAGAGCTTCTGGTCAGCGGGTGGTGGCACCGGGATCCTCATCTCTCCCAAGTGGTCATTCTCTCTTTCTCCCCTTACCCATCTGTCTATCGCCTCCTTTGAATTCCATGCTGTCACAGTTACCAGCCCTTTCAAGCTTAACATCCTTATCATTTATCGCCCTCCAGGTTCCCTCGGAGAGTTCATCAATGAGCTTGATGCCTTGATAAGCTCCTTTCCTGAGGACGGCTCACCTCTCACAGTTCTGGGCGACTTTAACCTCCCCACGTCTACCTTTGACTCATTCCTCTCTGCCTCCTTCTTTCCACTCCTCTCCTCTTTTGACCTCACCCTCTCACCTTCCCCCTACTCACAAGGCAGGCAATACGCTCGACCTCATCTTTACTAGATGCTGTTCCTCCACTAACCTCATTGCAACTCCCCTCCAAGTCTCCGACCACTACCTTGTATCCTTTTCCCTCTCGCTCTCATCCAACACTTCCCACACTGCCCCTACTCGGATGGTATCGCGCCGTCCCAACCTTCGCTCTCTCTCCCCCGCTACTCTCTCCTCTTCCATCCTATCATCTCTTCCCTCTGCTCAAACCTTCTCCAACCTATCTCCTGATTCTGCCTCCTCAACCCTCCTCTCCTCCCTTTCTGCATCCTTTGACTCTCTATGTCCCCTATCCTCCAGGCCGGCTCGGTCCTCCCCTCCCGCTCCGTGGCTCGACGACTCTTTGCGAGCTCACAGAACAGGGCTCCGGGCAGCCGAGCGGAAATGGAGGAAAACTCGCCTCCCTGCGGACCTGGCATCCTTTCACTCCCTCCTCTCTACATTTTCCTCCTCTGTCTCTGCTGCTAAAGCCACTTTCTACCACGCTAAATTCCAAGCATCTGCCTCTAACACTAGGAAGCTCTTTGCCACCTTCTCCTCCCTCTTGAATCCTCCTCCCCCTCCCCCCCTCCTCCCTCTCTGCAGATGACTTCGTCAACCATTTTGAAAAGAAGGTCGACGACATCCGATCCTCGTTTGCTAAGTCAAACGACACCGCTGGTTCTGCTCACACTGCCCTACCCTGTGCTCTGACCTCTTTCTCCCTCTCTCTCCAGATGACATCTCGCGTCTTGTGACGGCCGGCCGCCCAACAACCTGCCCGCTTGACCCTATCCCCTCCTCTCTTCTCCAGACCATCTCCGGTGACCTTCTCCCGTACCTCACCTCGCTCATCAACTCATCCCTGACCGCTGGCTACGTCCCTCCTGTCTTCAAGAGAGCGAGAGTTGCACCCCTTCTGAAAAAACCTACACTCGATCCCTCCGATGTCAACAACTACAGACCAGTATCCCTTCTTTCTTTTCTCTCCAAAACTCTTGAACGTGCCGTCCTTGGCCAGCTCTCCCGCTATCTCTCTCAGAATGACCTTCTTGATCCAAATCAGTCAGGTTTCAAGACTAGTCATTCAACTGAGACTGCTCTTCTCTGTATCACGGAGGCGCTCCGCACTGCTAAAGCTAACTCTCTCCTCTGCTCTCATCCTTCTAGACCTATCGGCTGCCTTCGATACTGTGAACCATCAGATCCTCCTCTCCACCCTCTCCGAGTTGGGCATCTCCGGCGCGGCCCACGCTTGGATTGCGTCCTACCTGACAGGTCGCTCCTACCAGGTGGCGTGGCGAGAATCTGTCTCCTCACCACGTGCTCTCACCACTGGTGTCCCCCAGGGCTCTGTTCTAGGCCCTCTCCTATTCTCGCTATACACCAAGTCACTTGGCTCTGTCATAACCTCACATGGTCTCTCCTATCATTGCTATGCAGACGACACACAATTAATCTTCTCCTTTCCCCTTCTGACGACCAGGTGGCGAATCGCATCTCTGCATGTCTGGCAGACATATCAGTGTGGATGACGGATCATCACCTCAAGCTGAACCTCGGCAAGACGGAGCTGCTCTTCCTCCCGGGAAGGACTGCCCGTTCCATGATCTCGCCATCACGGTTGACAACTCCATTGTGTCCTCGTCCCAGAGCGCTAAGAACCTTGGCGTGATCCTGGACAACACCCTGTCGTTCTCAAATAACATCAAGGCGGTGGCCCGTTCCTGTAGGTTCATGCTCTACAACATCCGCAGAGTACGACCCTGCCTCACACAGGAAGCGGCGCAGGTCCTAATCCAGGCACTTGTCATCTCCCGTCTGGATTACTGCAACTCGCTGTTGGCTGGGCTCCCTGCCTGTGCCATTAAACCCCTACAACTCATCCAGAACGCCGCAGCCCGTCTGGTGTTCAACCTTCCCAAGTTCTCTCACGTCACCCCGCTCCTCCGCTCTCTCCACTGGCTTCCAGTTGAAGCTCGCATCCGCTACAAGACCATGGTGCTTGCCTACGGAGCTGTGAGGGGAACGGCACCTCAGTACCTCCAGGCTCTGATCAGGCCCTACACCCAAACAAGGGCACTGCGTTCATCCACCTCTGGCCTGCTCGCCTCCCTACCACTGAGGAAGTACAGTTCCCGCTCAGCCCAGTCAAAACTGTTCGCTGCTCTGGCCCCCCAATGGTGGAACAAACTCCCTCACGACGCCAGGACAGCGGAGTCAATCACCACCTTCCGGAGACACCTGAAACCCCACCTCTTTAAGGAATACCTAGGATAGGATAAAGTAATCCTTCTCACCCCCCCCTTAAAAGACCTAGATGCACTATTGTAAAGTGGCTGTTCCACTGGATGTCATAAGGTGAAAGCACCAATTTGTAAGTCGCTCTGGATAAGAGCGTCTGCTAAATTACTTAAATGCTAATGCTAAATGACAAAGTTACACGGCCACAACACTGAACTGCAGCCCCAAAATAATTATAATTATGTAAATTAATGCAGGAGGGGGAGTTGACCAATCAGGTTCAAGTGAAAATGTAAAAAAAAAAAAAAAAAAAAATATATATATATATATATATATATATATACACAATTCTAAATCCATTGTCAAAACGTGCTCCACCACCTGGTTGAGGATAGGGTTTTAAAAGGTGTGGGCTACTATGTACTGCACGCATTTGTGTGGAGGCTTGTGTGTGTATGCATGTGTATGTGTTTGTTGTGTGTGTGTGTGTGTGTGTGCCTAAATATACACATACTGTTACCTTAGCAGGCAGGGTTCATGGTCTGGTCCGGTCTGGTCCGGTCTGGGTGTGCCTGTTATTAGACTGTGGTTGGAACAGGGTGTGGAGTCACATTCATGTCTGGCAGCCATGTTGGATAAAAGAGCCATTGACGAGGAAAGAGAGGGACAGGGGTGTGTTTGTGTGTGTTTTGTGTGTGTTTTGTGTATGTCTTTTTTCTCCCTTGTGTACACGCGTGTGATACGCCCTTGTGCGTGCGTGTGTGTGTGTGTGTGTGTGTGTGGGTCCTTGTCCGTCTGTCTCGACCCCACCCATTCCCTTCCCAACCTGCCTTAGTTTTGAGCTCACTGGTCCCCCTCCTGCATCACCTTCCAACCAGACCTGGGTTCAA
This sequence comes from Oncorhynchus nerka, assembly GCF_034236695.1. Lineage (NCBI taxonomy): Eukaryota > Metazoa > Chordata > Actinopteri > Salmoniformes > Salmonidae > Oncorhynchus > Oncorhynchus nerka. The sequence goes on from NC_088412.1 coordinate 7,293,162, forward strand.
ATACTATTTGAAATCTTTTCAAAAACGTTGATCTTAGGCTTTAGCCTGCCTGGAGTATCAGGTGGGCGGGGTTTGCGCTTTTGTAACTATTTCATTAGTTCCATTGCACCTGGCAAGCTCAATCAAGCCCCGCTCACGTATTTTTAATGATTTCAAATAGTGATTGAACCCATGGTCTGCTTCCAACCCTTTCAGCCTGTCTGCCATTGAACAGCCCAGCAGCCCCGGTCCCCAGAAGAACAACCTGAACACCATTCAGTGTTTCCTTGTTGGTATACCGGTATAAGTTCCGTTGGTGGACAGAATCACTTAAAAATAATTTGTGATGTTGATGCCCTAAAAAAAAAAAGATAAAAAAAAAAAACGTGATAGAATTTATTCAAATTCAAGACATCTTGTGCTACTGTTTGTCACGGTCTTATGTTGCTACGGAATTCACTGATGGTGTTCTACGTAACTGTTGATGAAGAACAGAGGAAGACCTTTCACTGATGGTGTTCTACGTAACTGTTGATGAAGAACAGAGGAAGACCTTTCACTGATGGTGTTCTACGTAACTGTTGATGAAGAACAGAGGAAGACCTTTCACTGATGGTGTTCTACGTAACTGTTGATGAAGAACAGAGGAAGACCTTTCACTGATGGTGTTCTACGTAACTGTTGATGAAGAACAGAGGAAGACCTTTCAGTGGAACCCTGTGGTGGTATAGAGCGAGGCTATTTTCTAACGGTCCCTTGGCTCGTTGGATGGTGAGTGAGATCGCGTAGCAGATGGTAACTGTTAGACACCTTCTCTCTGTAGGGTGGTCAGCAGGGTGACCAGCAGGGTGGCCAGCAGGGTGACCAGCAGGGTGGCCAACAGGATGGCCAGGGACAATACTGTATGCATGTGTGATTCAGAGAGACTTGGTTTGTAAAATCTGTAAGGTAGAGACAAAGCTGTTTAATGGACCTATCAGGTAGAGACAAAGCTGTTTAATGGACCTATCAGGTAGAGACAAAGCTGTTTAATGAACCTATCAGGTAGAGACAAAGCTGTTTAATGGACCTATCAGGTAGAGACAAAGCTGTTTAATGGACCTATCAGGTAGAGACAAAGCTGTTTAATGGACCTATCAGGTAGAGACAAAGCTGTTTAATGGACCTATCAGGTAGAGGCAAAGCTGTTTAATGGACCTATCAGGTAGAGACAAAGCTGTTTAATGGACCTATCAGGTAGAGACAAAGCTGTTTAATGGACCTATCAGGTAGAGACAAAGCTGTTTAATGGACCTATCAGGTAGAGACAAAGCTGTTTAATGGACCTATCAGGTAGAGACAAAGCTGTTTAATGGACCTATCAGGTAGAGACAAAGCTGTTTAATGAACCTATCAGGTAGAGACAAAGCTGTTTAATGGACCTATCAGGTAGAGACAAAGCTGTTTAATGGACCTATCAGGTAGAGACAAAGCTGTTTAATGGACATATCAGGTAGAGACAAAGCTGTTTAATGGACCTATCAGGTAGAGACAAAGCTGTTTAATGGACCTATCAGGTAGAGACAAAGCTGTTTAATGAACCTATCAGGTAGAGACAAAGCTGTTTAATGGACCTATCAGGTAGAGACAAAGCTGTTTAATGAACCTATCAGGTAGAGACAAAGCTGTTTAATGGACCTATCAGGTAGAGACAAAGCTGTTTAATGGACCTATCAGGTAGAGACAAAGCTGTTTAATGGACCTATCAGGTAGAGACAAAGCTGTTTAATGAACCTATCAGGTAGAGACAAAGCTGTTTAATGAACCTATCAGGTAGAGACAAAGCTGTTTAATGAACCTATCAGGTAGAGGCAAAGCTGTTTAATGGACCTATCAGGTAGAGACAAAGCTGTTTAATGACCTATCAGGTAGAGACAAAGCTGTTTAATGGACCTATCAGGTAGAGACAAAGCTGTTTAATGGACCTATCAGGTAGAGACAAAGCTGTTTAATGGACCTATCAGGTAGAGACAAAGCTGTTTAATGGACCTATCAGGTAGAGACAAAGCTGTTTAATGAACCTATCAGGTAGAGACAAAGCTGTTTAATGGACCTATCAGGTAGAGACAAAGCTGTTTAATGGACCTATCAGGTAGAGACAAAGCTGTTTAATGGACCTATCAGGTAGAGACAAAGCTGTTTAATGGACCTATCAGGTAGAGACAAAGCTGTTTAATGGACCTATCAGGTAGAGACAAAGCTGTTTAATGGACCTATCAGGTAGAGACAAAGCTGTTTAATGGACCTATCAGGTAGAGACAAAGCTGTTTAATGGACCTATCAGGTAGAGACAAAGCTGTTTAATGGACCTATCAGGTAGAGACAAAGCTGTTTAATGAACCTATCAGGTAGAGACAAAGCTGTTTAATGGACCTATCAGGTAGAGACAAAGCTGTTTAATGGACCTATCAGGTAGAGACAAAGCTGTTTAATGGACCTATCAGGTAGAGACAAAGCTGTTTAATGACCTATCAGGTAGAGACAAAGCTGTTTAATGGACCTATCAGGTAGAGACAAAGCTGTTTAATGGACCTATCAGGTAGAGACAAAGCTGTTTAATGGACCTATCAGGTAGAGACAAAGCTGTTTAATGGACCTATCAGGTAGAGACAAAGCTGTTTAATGGACCTATCAGGTAGAGACAAAGCTGTTTAATGGACCTATCAGGTAGAGACAAAGCTGTTTAATGGACCTATCAGGTAGAGACAAAGCTGTTTAATGGACCTATCAGGTAGAGACAAAGCTGTTTAATGACCTATCAGGTAGAGACAAAGCTGTTTAATGGACCTATCAGGTAGAGACAAAGCTGTTTAATGGACCTATCAGGTAGAGACAAAGCTGTTTAATGGACCTATCAGGTAGAGACAAAGCTGTTTAATGGACCTATCAGGTAGAGACAAAGCTGTTTAATGGACCTATCAGGTAGAGACAAAGCTGTTTAATGGACCTATCAGGTAGAGACAAAGCTGTTTAATGGACCTATCAGGTAGAGACAAAGCTGTTTAATGAACCTATCAGGTAGAGACAAAGCTGTTTAATGGACCTATCAGGTAGAGACAAAGCTGTTTAATGGACCTATCAGGTAGAGACAAAGCTGTTTAATGGACCTATCAGGTAGAGACAAAGCTGTTTAATGGACCTATCAGGTAGAGACAAAGCTGTTTAATGGACCTATCAGGTAGAGACAAAGCTGTTTAATGGACCTATCAGGTAGAGACAAAGCTGTTTAATGGACCTATCAGGTAGAGACAAAGCTGTTTAATGGACCTATCAGGTAGAGACAAAGCTGTTTAATGGACCTATCAGGTAGAGACAAAGCTGTTTAATGTTTAATGAACCTATCAGGTAGAGACAAAGCTGTTTAATGGACCTATCAGGTAGAGACAAAGCTGTTTAATGGACCTATCAGGTAGAGACAAAGCTGTTTAATGGACCTATCAGGTAGAGACAAAGCTGTTTAATGGACCTATCAGGTAGAGACAAAGCTGTTTAATGGACCTATCAGGTAGAGACAAAGCTGTTTAATGGACCTATCAGGTAGAGACAAAGCTGTTTAATGGACCTATCAGGTAGAGACAAAGCTGTTTAATGGACCTATCAGGTAGAGACAAAGCTGTTTAATGGACCTATCAGGTAGAGACAAAGCTGTTTAATGGACCTATCAGGTAGAGACAAAGCTGTTTAATGGACCTATCAGGTAGAGACAAAGCTGTTTAATGGACCTATCAGGTAGAGACAAAGCTGTTTAATGGACCTATCAGGTAGAGACAAAGCTGTTTAATGGACCTATCAGGTAGAGACAAAGCTGTTTAATGGACCTATCAGGTAGAGACAAAGCTGTTTAATGGACCTATCAGGTAGAGACAAAGCTGTTTAATGGACCTATCAGGTAGAGACAAAGCTGTTTAATGGACCTATCAGGTAGAGACAAAGCTGTTTAATGGACCTATCAGGTAGAGACAAAGCTGTTTAATGGACCTATCAGGTAGAGACAAAGCTGTTTAATGGACCTATCAGGTAGAGACAAAGCTGTTTAATGGACCTATCAGGTAGAGACAAAGCTGTTTAATGGACCTATCAGGTAGAGACAAAGCTGTTTAATGGACCTATCAGGTAGAGACAAAGCTGTTTAATGGACCTATCAGGTAGAGACAAAGCTGTTTAATGGACCTATCAGGTAGAGACAAAGCTGTTTAATGGACCTATCAGGTAGAGACAAAGCTGTTTAATGGACCTATCAGGTAGAGACAAAGCTGTTTAATGAACCTATCAGGTAGAGACAAAGCTGTTTAATGGACCTATCAGGTAGAGACAAAGCTGTTTAATGGACCTATCAGGTAGAGACAAAGCTGTTTAATGGACCTATCAGGTAGAGACAAAGCTGTTTAATGGACCTATCAGGTAGAGACAAAGCTGTTTAATGGACCTATCAGGTAGAGACAAAGCTGTTTAATGGACCTATCAGGTAGAGACAAAGCTGTTTAATGGACCTATCAGGTAGAGACAAAGCTGTTTAATGGACCTATCAGGTAGAGACAAAGCTGTTTAATGGACCTATCAGGTAGAGACAAAGCTGTTTAATGGACCTATCAGGTAGAGACAAAGCTGTTTAATGGACCTATCAGGTAGAGACAAAGCTGTTTAATGGACCTATCAGGTAGAGACAAAGCTGTTTAATGGACCTATCAGGTAGAGACAAAGCTGTTTAATGGACCTATCAGGTAGAGACAAACCTATCAGCTGTTTAATGGACCTATCAGGTAGAGACAAAGCTGTTTAATGGACCTATCAGGTAGAGACAAAGCTGTTTAATGGACCTATCAGGTAGAGACAAAGCTGTTTAATGGACCTATCAGGTAGAGACAAAGCTGTTTAATGGACCTATCAGGTAGAGACAAAGCTGTTTAATGGACCTATCAGGTAGAGACAAAGCTGTTTAATGGACCTATCAGGTAGAGACAAAGCTGTTTAATGGACCTATCAGGTAGAGACAAAGCTGTTTAATGGACCTATCAGGTAGAGACAAAGCTGTTTAATGGACCTATCAGGTAGAGACAAAGCTGTTTAATGGACCTATCAGGTAGAGACAAAGCTGTTTAATGGACCTATCAGGTAGAGACAAAGCTGTTTAATGGACCTATCAGGTAGAGACAAAGCTGTTTAATGGACCTATCAGGTAGAGACAAAGCTGTTTAATGGACCTATCAGGTAGAGACAAAGCTGTTTAATGGACCTATCAGGTAGAGACAAAGCTGTTTAATGGACAAAGACAAAGCTGTTTAATGGACCTATCAGGTAGAGACAAAGCTGTTTAATGGACCTATCAGGTAGAGACAAAGCTGTTTAATGGACCTATCAGGTAGAGACAAAGCTGTTTAATGGACCTATCAGGTAGAGACAAAGCTGTTTAATGGACCTATCAGGTAGAGACAAAGCTGTTTAATGGACCTATCAGGTAGAGACAAAGCTGTTTAATGGACCTATCAGGTAGAGACAAAGCTGTTTAATGGACCTATCAGGTAGAGACAAAGCTGTTTAATGGACCTATCAGGTAGAGACAAAGCTGTTTAATGGACCTATCAGGTAGAGACAAAGCTGTTTAATGGACCTATCAGGTAGAGACAAAGCTGTTTAATGGACCTATCAGGTAGAGACAAAGCTGTTTAATGGACCTATCAGGTAGAGACAAAGCTGTTTAATGGACCTATCAGGTAGAGACAAAGCTGTTTAATGGACCTATCAGGTAGAGACAAAGCTGTTTAATGGACCTATCAGGTAGAGACAAAGCTGTTTAATGGACCTATCAGGTAGAGACAAAGCTGTTTAATGAACCTATCAGGTAGAGACAAAGCTGTTTAATGAATGTATAGAATATACTTCTTCATAGAGTAGGCTTGTTGAATCTACAGTATAGTGTGTTATTGATGATTGCTGTTAGCCCAATACATAGGATGTTTAATGGACCTATCAGGTAGAGAAGAGGAAGTCCTCTCTATCCATCATCCATCTCCTGTCATTGTCACTTTTCTCTCACATGCAAAAAACCCCTTCTCTCCCAATCATTGTTGTGATGTAGAGCGGTAGACAAGCTCTATGCAAAACCATTCATCAGGGAGGGAGGAAGAAGTGAGGGATAGGTAGGGACAAAGTGTTTAATGGACCTAGAGAGAGAAAAGCACAGCTTACACTGGACCTACCTGCCTGGGGATTAATGGACCACAGGTAGAGACAACACACAGACGACAACACACAGACGACAACACACAGACGACCTGAAGTATCTCCACTTTGACATTTTTTAACAGAGTAGAGCATGTCATCGCCAGGTAACATGGTTAACTGTAATGTAGACTATAGCTACCTGGGCTAAGGTGTGTCTGTAGGCAGAAATCTGCGGCTAACTTTCTCTTCCTGCTCTTGTCTTACAAAGCTGTTTTTGGACCTCTCCTGTCTCCTCAAAGCTTTCTTCCTCCTCTCAGGTCTTTCTGTTTCTGGACCTATCAGGTCCTCTCAAAGCTGTTTAATGGACCTATCTCTTTCTCTCTTTCTTTCTCTCCTCTCTATCTCTCCTCTCGCAAAGCTGTTTAATGGACCTCTCAGGTCTCTACAAAGCTTCTTTAATGAACCTATCAGGTAGAGACAAAGCTGTTTAATGAATCTCCTCTCTTCTACTCTCTTCTTCTCTCCTCTTTCTTGAATCTCCTCTATCCTCTCTCTCTCTCTCTCTCTGTTAGCTCTCAATCATAGTCTGTTTCTGTCTCTCTCTCTCTGGTCTCTGTCTCTCCTCTCTCTCTCTCTCTCTCTCTCTCTTCATCATCCATCTCCTCTTCTCACTGTCTCTCTCTCTCTCTCTCTCTTCTATCCTGTCTCTTCTCTCTGAATGTATTTTCATATTTGAAGCTGTCTGTTATTTCAGTTCAGTTCACATTCCTTTTTATAGGTTGTTTACTAGGATCAGCCCCCTCCTCCTGTTGTTTACTAGGATCAGCCCCCTCCTGTTGTTTACTAGGATCAGCCCCCTCCTGTTGTTTACTAGACGATCAGCCCCCTCCTCCTGTTGTTTACTAGTATCAGCCCTCCTCCTGTTTTTACTAGATCAGCCCCCTCCTCCTGTTGTTTAACTAGGTTAACCCCCTCCTGTTGTTTACTAGGATCATCCTCCTCCTCCTGTTGTTTACTAGATCAGCCTCCTCCTCCTGTTGTTTACTAGGATCAGCCCCTCCTCCTGTTGTTTACTAGTCAGCCCTCCTCTCTCCTGTTGTTTACTAGGATCTCCCCTTCTCTCCTGTTGTTTACTAGGATCAGCCCCCTCCTCCTCCTTTGTTTACTAGGATCAGCTCCCTCTCCTCCTGCTGTTTACTAGGATCAGCCCTCCTGTTGTTTACTAGGATCAGCCCCTCCTGTGTTTACTAGGATCAGCCCCCTCTCTTTCTTACTAGGATCAGCCCCCTCCTCTCTTGTTTACTAGGATCAGCCCTTCCTCCTGTTGTTTACTAGGATCAGCCCCCTCCTCCCCTGTTGTTTACTAGGATCAGCCCTCCTCCTCCTGTTGTTTACTAGTCAGCCCCCTCCTCCTGTTGTTTACTGTCTCTGTCTCTCTCCTCTCTGTTGTTTACTAGGATCAGCTCCTCCTTCTCCTCCTGTTCTTTCTCCTCAGCCCCCTCTCTCTCTCTCTCTTCTATCCTGTCTCTTCTCTCTGAATGTTTTTCTAGGATTTGAGCCCCCTCCTCTGTTGTTTCAGTTCAGCCCATTCCTCCTCCTGTTGTTTACTAGGATCAGCCCCCTCCTCCTGTTGTTTACTAGGATCAGCCCCCTCCTCCTGTTGTTTACTAGGATCAGCCCCCTCCTCCTGTTGTTTACTAGGATCAGCCCCCTCCTCCTGTTGTTTACTAGGATCAGCCCCCTCCTCCTGTTGTTTACTAGGATCAGCCCCCTCCTCCTGTTGTTTACTAGGATCAGCCCCTCCTCCTGTTGTTTACTAGATCAGCCCCCTCCTCCTCCTGTTGTTTACTAGGATCAGCCCCCTCCTCCTGTTGTTTACTAGGATCAGCCCCCTCCTCCTGTTGTTTACTAGGATCAGCCCCCTCCTCCTGTTGTTTACTAGGATCAGCCCCCTCCTCCTGTTGTTTACTAGGATCAGCCCCTCCTCCTCCTGTTGTTTACTAGGATCAGCCCCCTCCTCCTGTTGTTTACTAGGATCAGCCCCCTCCTCCTGTTGTTTACTAGGATCAGCCCCCTCCTCCTGTTGTTTACTAGGATCAGCCCCCTCCTCCTGTTGTTTACTAGGATCAGCCCCCTCCTCCTGTTGTTTACTAGGATCAGCCCCCTCCTCCTGTTGTTTACTAGGATCAGCCCCCTCCTCCTGTTGTTTACTAGGATCAGCCCCCTCCTCCTGTTGTTTACTAGGATCAGCCCCTCCTCCTGTTGTTTACTAGGATCAGCCCCCTCCTCCTGTTGTTTACTAGGATCAGCCCCCCTCCTCCTGTTGTTTACTAGGATCAGCCCCCTCCTCCTGTTGTTTACTAGGATCAGCCCCCCTCCTCCTGTTGTTTACTAGGATCAGCCCCTCCTCCTGTTGTTTACTAGGATCAGCCCCCTCCTCCTCCTGTTGTTTACTAGGATCAGCCCCCTCCTCCTGTTGTTTACTAGGATCAGCCCCCTCCTCCTGTTGTTTACTAGGATCAGCCCCCTCCTCCTGTTGTTTACTAGGATCAGCCCCCTCCTCCTGTTGTTTACTAGGATCAGCCCCCTCCTCCTGTTGTTTACTAGGATCAGCCCCCTCCTCCTGTTGTTTACTAGGATCAGCCCCCTCCTCCTGTTGTTTACTAGGATCAGCCCCCTCCTCCTGTTGTTTACTAGGATCAGCCCCTCCTCCTGTTGTTTACTAGGATCAGCCCCCTCCTCCTCCTGTTGTTTACTAGGATCAGCCCCCTCCTCCTGTTGTTTACTAGGATCAGCCCCTCCTCCTCCTGTTGTTTACTAGGATCAGCCCCCTCCTCCTGTTGTTTACTAGGCCCCCTCCTCCTGTTGTTTATCAGCCCCCCTCCTCCTGTTGTTTACTAGGATCAGCCCCCTCCTCCTGTTGTTTACTAGGATCAGCCCCCTCCTCCTGTTGTTTACTAGGATCAGCCCCCTCCTCCTGTTGTTTACTAGGATCAGCCCCCCTCCTGTTGTTTACTAGGATCAGCCCCCTCCTCCTGTTGTTTACTAGGATCAGCCCCCTCCTCCTGTTGTTTACTAGGATCAGCCCCCTCCTCCTGTTGTTTACTAGGATCAGCCCCCTCCTCCTGTTGTTTACTAGGATCAGCCCCCTCCTCCTGTTGTTTACTAGGATCAGCCCCCTCCTCCTGTTGTTTACTAGGATCAGCCCCCTCCTCCTGTTGTTTACTAGGATCAGCCCCTCCTCCTGTTGTTTACTAGGATCAGCCCCCCTCCTCCTGTTGTTTACTAGGATCAGCCCCCTCCTCCTGTTGTTTACTAGGATCAGCCCCTCCTCCTGTTGTTTACTAGGATCCTCCCCCCCCCTCCTGTTGTTTACTAGGATCAGCCCCCTCCTCCTGTTGTTTACTAGGATCAGCCCCTCCTCCTCCTGTTGTTTACTAGGATCAGCCCCCCCCTGTTGTTTACTCCTCCTGTTGTTTACTAGGATCAGCCCCCTCCTCCTGTTGTTTACTAGGATCAGCCCCCTCCTCCTGTTGTTTACTAGGATCAGCCCCTCCTCCTCCTGTTGTTTACTAGGATCAGCCCCCTCCTCCTCCTGTTGTTTACTAGGATCAGCCCCCTCCTCCTCTGTTGTTTACTAGGATCAGCCCCCTCCTCCTGTTGTTTACTAGGATCAGCCCCCTCCTCCTGTTGTTTACTAGGATCAGCCCCCTCCTCCTCCTGTTGTTTACTAGGATCAGCCCCCTCCTCCTCCTCCTGTTGTTTACTAGGATCAGCCCCCTCCTCCTGTTGTTTACTAGGATCAGCCCCCCTCCTGTTGTTTACCAGCCCCCTCCTGTTGTTTACTAGGATCAGCCCCCTCCTCCTCCTGTTGTTTACTAGGATCAGCCCCCCTCCTCCTGTTGTTTACTAGGATCAGCCCCCTCCTCCTGTTGTTTACTAGGATCAGCCCCCTCCTCCTGTTGTTTACTAGGATCAGCCCCTCCTCCTGTTGTTTACTAGGATCAGCCCCCTCCTCCTGTTGTTTACTAGGATCAGCCCCCTCCTCCTGTTGTTTACTAGGATCAGCCCCCTCCTCCTGTTGTTTACTAGGATCAGCCCCCTCCTCCTGTTGTTTACTAGGATCAGCCCCCTCCTCCTGTTGTTTACTAGGATCAGCCCCCTCCTCCTGTTGTTTACTAGGATCAGCCCCCCTCCTCCTGTTGTTTACTAGGATCAGCCCCCTCCTCCTGTTGTTTACTAGGATCAGCCCCCTCCTCCTGTTGTTTACTAGGATCAGCCCCTCCTCCTGTTGTTTACTAGGATCAGCCCCTCCTCCTCCTGTTGTTTACTAGGATCAGCCCCCTCCTCCTCCTGTTGTTTACTAGGATCAGCCCCCTCCTCCTGTTGTTGTTTACTAGGATCAGCCCCCCTCCTCCTGTTGTTTACTAGGATCAGCCCCCCTCCTGTTGTTTACTAGGATCAGCCCCCCTCCTCCTGTTGTTTACTAGGATCAGCCCCCCTCCTCCTGTTGTTTACTAGGATCAGCCCCCCCTCCTCCTGTTGTTTACTAGGATCAGCCCCCTCCTCCTGTTGTTTACTAGGATCAGCCCCCTCCTCCTGTTGTTTACTAGGATCAGCCCCCCTCCTCCTGTTGTTTACTAGGATCAGCCCCCTCCTCCTGTTGTTTACTAGGATCAGCCCCCTCCTCCTGTTGTTTACTAGGATCAGCCCCCTCCTCCTCCTGTTGTTTACTAGGATCAGCCCCCTCCTCCTGTTGTTTACTAGGATCAGCCCCCCCCTCCTGTTGTTTACTAGGATCAGCCCCCCTCCTGTTGTTTACTAGGATCAGCCCCCTCCTCCTGTTGTTTACTAGGATCAGCCCCCTCCTCCTCCTGTTGTTTACTAGGATCAGCCCCCCTCCTCCTGTTGTTTTTACTAGGATCAGCCCCCTCCTCCTCCTCCTGTTGTTTACTAGGATCAGCCCCCTCCTCCTGTTGTTTACTAGGATCAGCCCCCTCCTCCTGTTGTTTACTAGGATCAGCCCCCTCCTCCTGTTGTTTACTAGGATCAGCCCCCTCCTCCTCCTGTTGTTTACTAGGATCAGCCCCCCTCCCTCCTCCTCCTGTTGTTTACTAGGATCAGCCCCCTCCTCCTCCTGTTGTTTACTAGGATCAGCCCCCTCCTCCTCCTCCTGTTGTTTACTAGGATCAGCCTCCCTAGGATCCTCCTGTTGTTTACTAGGATCAGCCCCCTCCTCCTGTTGTTTACTAGGATCAGCCCCCTCCTCCTCCTGTTGTTTACTAGGATCAGCCCCCTCCTCCTCCTGTTGTTTACTAGGATCAGCCCCCTCCTCCTGTTGTTTACTAGGATCAGCCCCCTCCTCCTGTTGTTTACTAGGATCAGCCCCCCTCCTCCTGTTGTTTACTAGGATCAGCCCCCCTCTGTTGTTTACTAGGATCAGCCCCCTCCTCCTGTTGTTTACTAGGATCAGCCCCCTCCAGCCCCCCTCCTGTTGTTTACTAGGATCAGCCCCCTCCTCCTGTTGTTTACTAGGATCAGCCCCCCTCCTCCTGTTGTTTACTAGGATCAGCCCCCCTCCTCCTGTTTTTACTAGGATCAGCCCCCTCCTCCTGTTGTTTTACTAGGATCAGCCCCCTCCTCCTCCTGTTGTTTACTAGGATCAGCCCCCTCCTCCTGTTGTTTACTAGGATCAGCCCCCTCCTCCTGTTGTTTACTAGGATCAGCCCCCCTCCTCCTCCTGTTGTTTACTAGGATCAGCCCCCTCCTCCTGTTGTTTACTAGGATCAGCCCCCTCCTCCTCCTGTTGTTTACTAGGATCAGCCCCCTCAGCTCCTGTTGTTTACTAGGATCAGCCCCCTCCTCCTGTTGTTTACTAGGATCAGCCCCCTCCTCCTCCTGTTGTTTACTAGGATCAGCCCCCTCCTCCTGTTGTTTACTAGGATCAGCCCCTCCTCCTCCTCCTGTTGTTTACTAGGATCAGCCCCCTCCTCCTCCTCCTGTTGTTTACTAGGATCAGCCCCCTCCTCCTGTTGTTTACTAGGATCAGCCCCCTCCTCCTGTTGTTTACTAGGATCAGCCCCCTCCTCCTCCTGTTGTTTACTAGGATCAGCCCCCTCCTCCTCCTCCTGTTGTTTACTAGGATCAGCCCCCCTCCTCCTCCTCCTTGTTTACTAGGATCAGCCCCCTCCTCCTGTTGTTTACTAGGATCAGCCCCCTCCTCCTGTTGTTTACTAGGATCAGCCCCCCTCCTCCTGTTGTTTACTAGGATCAGCCCCCTCCTCCTCAGCCTCCTGTTGTTTACTAGGATCAGCCCCCTCCTCCTGTTGTTTACTAGGATCAGCCCCTCCTCCTCCTGTTGTTTACTAGGATCAGCCCCTCCTCCTGTTGTTTACTAGATCAGCCCCCTCCTCCTGTTGTTTACTAGGATCAGCCCCCCTCCTCCTCCTGTTGTTTACTAGGATCAGCCCCCTCCTCCTGTTGTTTACTAGGATCAGCCCCATCCTCCTGTTGTTTACTAGGATCAGCCCCCTCCTCCTCCTGTTGTTTACTAGGATCAGCCCCCCTCCTGTTGTTTACTAGGATCAGCCCCCTCCTCCTCCTGTTGTTTACTAGGATCAGCCCCCTCCTCCTCCTGTTGTTTACTAGGATCAGCCCCCTCCTCCTCCTCCTCCTGTTGTTTACTAGGATCAGCCCCCTCCTCCTCCTGTTGTTTACTAGGATCAGCCCCCTCCTCCTCCTGTTGTTTACTAGGATCAGCCCCCTCCTCCTCCTGTTGTTTACTAGGATCAGCCCCCTCCTCCTGTTGTTTACTAGGATCAGCCCCCCTCCTCCTGTTGTTTACTAGGATCAGCCCCCTCCTCCTGTTGTTTACTAGGATCAGCCCCCCTCCTCCTGTTGTTTACTAGGATCAGCCCCCTCCTCCTCCTGTTGTTTACTAGGATCAGCCCCCTCCTCCTCCTGTTGTTTACTAGGATCAGCCCCCTCCTCCTCCTGTTGTTTACTAGGATCAGCCCCCTCCTCCTCCTGTTGTTTACTAGGATCAGCCCCTCCTCCTGTTGTTTACTAGGATCAGCCCCCCTCCTCCTGTTGTTTACTAGGATCAGCCCCCCTCCCCTGTTGTTTACTAGGATCAGCCCCCCTCCTGTTGTTTACTAGGATCAGCCCCCCTCCTGTTGTTTACTAGGATCAGCCCCCTCCTCCTCCTGTTGTTTACTAGGATCAGCCCCCCTCCTCCTGTTGTTTACTAGGATCAGCCCCTCCTCCTCCTGTTGTTTACTAGGATCAGCCCCCTCCTCCTGTTGTTTACTAGGATCAGCCCCCTCCTCCTGTTGTTTACTTTACTAGGATCAGCCCCCTCCTCCTGTTGTTTTTACTAGGATCAGCCCCCCTCCTCCTGTTGTTTACTAGGATCAGCCCCCTCCTCCTGTTGTTTACTAGGATCAGCCCCCTCCTCCTGTTGTTTACTAGGATCAGCCCCCCTCCTCCTGTTGTTTACTAGGATCAGCCCCTCCTCCTGTTGTTTACTAGGATCAGCCCCCCTCCTCTGTTGTTTACTAGGATCAGCCCCCTCCTCCTGTTGTTTACTAGGATCAGCCCCCTCCTCCTGTTGTTTACTAGGATCAGCCCCCCCTCCTCCTGTTGTTTTTACTAGGATCAGCCCCCTCCTCCTGTTGTTTACTAGGATCAGCCCCCTCCTCCTGTTGTTTACTAGGATCAGCCCCCTCCTCCTGTTGTTTACTAGGATCAGCCCCCTCCTCCTCCTTGTTGTTTACTAGGATCAGCCCCTGTTGTTGTTTACTAGGATCCTCCTGTTGTTTACTAGGATCAGCCCCCTCCTCCTCCTGTTGTTTACTAGGATCAGCCCCCTCCTCCTCCTGTTGTTTACTAGGATCAGCCCCCTCCTCCTAGGATCAGCCCCCTGTTGTTTACTAGGATCAGCCCCCTCCTCCTGTTGTTTACTAGGATCAGCCCCTCCTCCTGTTGTTTACTAGGATCAGCCCCTCCTCCTGTTGTTTACTAGGATCAGCCCCCTCCTGTTGTTTTTACTAGGATCAGCCCCCTCCTCCTGTTGTTTTTACTAGGATCAGCCCCCTCCTCCTCCTGTTGTTTACTAGGATCAGCCCCCTCCTCCTCCTGTTGTTTACTAGGATCAGCCCCCTCCTCCTCCTGTTGTTTACTAGGATCAGCCCCCTCCTCCTGTTGTTTACTAGGATCAGCCCCCTCCTCCTGTTGTTTACTAGGATCAGCCCCCTCTCCTGTTGTTTACTAGGATCAGCCCCTCCTCCTCCTGTTGTTTACTAGGATCAGCCCCCTCCTCCTCCTGTTGTTTACTAGGATCAGCCCCCTCCTCCTCCTGTTGTTTACTAGGATCAGCCCCCTCCTCCTGTTGTTTACTAGGATCAGCCCCCTCCTCCTGTTGTTGTTTACTAGATCAGCCCCCTCCTCCTGTTGTTGTTTACTAGGATCAGCCCCCTCCTCCTCCTGTTGTTTACTAGGATCAGCCCCCTCCTCCTGTTGTTTACTAGGATCAGCCCCCTCCTCCTGTTGTTTACTAGGATCAGCCCCCTCCTCCTGTTGTTTACTAGGATCAGCCCCCTCCTCCTGTTGTTTACTAGGATCAGCCCCCTCCTCCTGTTGTTTACTAGGATCAGCCCTCCTCCTCCTGTTGTTTACTAGGATCAGCCCCCTCCTCCTGTTGTTTACTAGGATCAGCCCCCCCTCCTCCTGTTTGTTTACTAGGATCAGCCCCCTCCTCCTCCTGTTGTTTACTAGGATCAGCCCCCTCCTCCTCCTCTGTTGTTTACTAGGATCAGCCCCCCTCCTCCTCCTGTTGTTTACTAGGATCAGCCCCCTCCTCCTGTTGTTTACTAGGATCAGCCCCCTCCTCCTCCTGTTGTTTACTAGGATCAGCCCTCCTCCTCCTGTTGTTTACTAGGATCAGCCCCCCTCCTCCTGTTGTTTACTAGGATCAGCCCCCTCCTCCTGTTGTTTACTAGGATCAGCCCCCCTCCTCCTCCTGTTGTTTACTAGGATCAGCCCCCTCCTCCTCCTGTTGTTTACTAGGATCAGCCCCTCCTCCTCCTGTTGTTTACTAGGATCAGCCCCCTCCTCCTGTTGTTTACTAGGATCAGCCCCCCTCCTCCTGTTGTTTACTAGGATCAGCCCCCCTCCTGTTGTTTACTAGGATCAGCCCCCTCCTCCTGTTGTTTACTAGGATCAGCCTCCTGTTGTTTACTAGGATCAGCCCCCTCCTGTTGTTTACTAGGATCAGCCCCCTCCTCCTCCTGTTGTTTACTAGGATCAGCCCCCTCCTCCTCCTGTTGTTTACTAGGATCAGCCCCCCTCCTCCTGTTGTTTACTAGGATCAGCCCCCTCCTCCTGTTGTTTACTAGGATCAGCCCCCTCCTCCTGTTGTTTACTAGGATCAGCCCCCTCCTCCTCCTGTTGTTTACTAGGATCAGCCCCCTCCTCCTGTTGTTTACTAGATCAGCCCCCCTCCTTCCTGTTGTTTACTAGGATCAGCCCCCTCCTCCTCCTGTTGTTTACTAGGATCAGCCCCCTCCTCCTCCTGTTGTTTACTAGGATCAGCCCCCTCCTCCTCCTGTTGTTTACTAGGATCAGCCCCCTCCTCCTGTTGTTTACTAGGATCAGCCCCCTCCTCCTGTTGTTTACTAGGATCAGCCCCCTCCTCAGCCCCCCTCCTCCTGTTGTTTACTAGGATCAGCCCCCTCCTCCTCCTGTTGTTTACTAGGATCAGCCCCCCTCCTCCTGTTGTTTACTAGGATCAGCCCCCTCCTCCTGTTGTTTACTAGGATCAGCCCCCCTCCTCCTCCTCCTGTTGTTTACTAGGATCAGCCCCCTCCTCCTCCTGTTGTTTACTAGGATCAGCCCCCTCCTCCTCCTGTTGTTTACTAGGATCAGCCCCCTCCTCCTCCTGTTGTTTACTAGGATCAGCCCCCCTCCTGTTGTTTACCAGCCCCCTCCCTGTTGTTTACTAGGATCAGCCCCCTCCTCCTGTTGTTTACTAGGATCAGCCCCTCCTCCTGTTGTTGTTTACTAGGATCAGCCCCCTCCTCCTGTTGTTTACTAGGATCAGCCCCCCTCCTCCTGTTGTTGTTTACTAGGATCAGCCCCCTCCTCCTGTTGTTTACTAGGATCAGCCCCCTCCTCCTCTGTTGTTTACTAGGATCAGCCCCCTCCTCCTGTTGTTTACTAGGATCAGCCCCCCTCCTGTTGTTTACTAGGATCAGCCCCCTCCTCCTGTTGTTTACTAGGATCAGCCCCCCTCCTCCTGTTGTTTACTAGGATCAGCCCCCTCCTCCTCCTGTTGTTTACTAGGATCAGCCCCTCCTCCTCCTGTTGTTTACTAGGATCAGCCCCCTCCTCCTCCTGTTGTTTACTAGGATCAGCCCCCTCCTCCTGTTGTTTACTAGGATCAGCCCCCCTCCTCCTGTTGTTTACTAGGATCAGCCCCCTCCTCCTGTTGTTTACAGCAGCCCCCTCCTCCTGTTGTTTACTAGGATCAGCCCCCTCCTCCTCCTCCTGTTGTTTACTAGGATCAGCCCCCTCCTCCTGTTGTTTACTAGGATCAGCCCCCCTCCTGTTGTTTACTAGGATCAGCCCCCTCCTCCTGTTGTTTACTAGGATCAGCCCCCTCCTCCTCCTGTTGTTTACTAGGATCAGCCCCCTCCTCCTGTTGTTTACTAGGATCAGCCCCTCCTCCTCCTTGTTGTTTACTAGGATCAGCCCCCCTCCTCCTGTTGTTTACTAGGATCAGCCCCTCCTCCTCCTGTTGTTTACTAGGATCAGCCCCCCCCCTCCTCCTGTTGTTTACTAGGATCAGCCCCCTCCTGTTGTTTTTACTAGGATCAGCCCCCTCCTCCTGTTGTTGTTTACTAGGATCAGCCCCCTCCTCCTCCTGTTGTTTACTAGGATCAGCCCCCTCCTCCTGTTGTTTACTAGGATCAGCCCCCTCCTCCTGTTGTTTACTAGGATCAGCCCCCTCCTCCTGTTGTTTACTAGGATCAGCCCCTCCTCCTGTTGTTTACTAGGATCAGCCCCCTCCTCCTCCTGTTGTTTACTAGGATCAGCCCCCTCCCTGTTGTTTACTAGGATCAGCCCCCTCCTCCTGTTGTTTACTAGGATCAGCCCCCTCCTCCTGTTGTTTACTAGGATCAGCCCCCTCCTCCTGTTGTTTACTAGGATCAGCCCCCTCCTCCTGTTGTTTACTAGGATCAGCCCCCTCCTCCTCCTGTTGTTTACTAGGATCAGCCCCTCCTCCTCCTGTTGTTTACTAGGATCAGCCCCCTCCTCCTGTTGTTTACTAGGATCAGCCCCCTCCTCCTCCTGTTGTTTACTAGGATCAGCCCCCCTCCTCCTGTTGTTTACTAGGATCAGCCCCCTCCTCCTCCTGTTGTTTACTAGGATCAGCCCCCTCCTCCTGTTGTTTACTAGGATCAGCCCCCTCCTCCTCCTGTTGTTTACTAGGATCAGCCCCCCCCTCCTCCTGTTGTTTACTAGGATCAGCCCCCTCCTCTGTTGTTTACTAGGATCAGCCCCCTCCTCCTCCTGTTGTTTACTAGGATCAGCCCCCTCCTCCTGTTGTTTACTAGGATCAGCCCCCCTCCTCCTGTTGTTTACTAGGATCAGCCCCTCCTCCTCCTGTTGTTTACTAGGATCAGCCCCCTCCTCTGTTGTTTACTAGGATCAGCCCCTCCTCCTCCTGTTGTTTACTAGGATCAGCCCCCTCCTCCTCCTGTTGTTTACTAGGATCAGCCCCCCTCCTCCTGTTGTTTACTAGGATCAGCCCCCTCCTCCTGTTGTTTTTACTAGGATCAGCCCCCTCCTCCTCCTGTTGTTTACTAGGATCAGCCCCCCCTCCTCCTGTTGTTTACTAGGATCAGCCCCTCCTCCTCCTGTTGTTTACTAGGATCAGCCCCTCCTCCTCCTGTTGTTTACTAGGATCAGCCCCCTCCTCCTCCTGTTGTTTACTAGGATCAGCCCCCTCCTCCTCCTGTTGTTTACTAGGATCAGCCCCCTCCTCCTCCTGTTGTTTACTAGGATCAGCCCCCTCCTCCTCCTGTTGTTTACTAGGATCAGCCCCCTCCTCCTCCTGTTGTTTACTAGGATCAGCCCCCTCCTCCTCCTGTTGTTTACTAGGATCAGCCCCCTCCTCCTCCTGTTGTTTACTAGGATCAGCCCCCTCCTCCTGTTGTTTACTAGGATCAGCCCCTCCTCCTCCTCCTGTTGTTTACTAGGATCAGCCCCCTCCTCCCCCCTGTTGTTTACTAGGATCAGCCCCTCCTCCTCCTGTTGTTTACTAGGATCAGCCCCCCCTCCTGTTGTTTACTAGGATCAGCCCCCTCCTCCTGTTGTTTACTAGGATCAGCCCCCTAGGATCAGCCCCCTCCTGTTGTTTACTAGGATCAGCCCCCCCTGTTGTTTACTAGGATCAGCCCCTCCTCCTGTTGTTTACTAGGATCAGCCCCCTCCTCCCCTGTTGTTTACTAGGATCAGCCCCCTCCTCCTGTTGTTTACTAGGATCAGCCCCCTCCTCCTGTTGTTTTTACTAGGATCAGCCCCCTCCTCCTGTTGTTTACTAGGATCAGCCCCCTCCTCCTGTTGTTTACTAGGATCAGCCCCCTCCTCCTGTTTTACTAGGATCAGCCCCCTCCTCCTGTTGTTTACTAGGATCAGCCCCCTCCTGTTGTTTTACTATGATCCTCCTCCTGTTGTTTACTAGGATCAGCCCCCTCCTCCTCCTCCTGTTGTTTACTAGGATCAGCCCCCTCCTCTGTTGTTTACTAGGATCAGCCCCCTCCTCCTGTTGTTTTTACTAGGATCAGCCCCCCTCCTCCTCCTGTTGTTTACTAGGATCAGCCCCCTCCTCCTCCTGTTGTTTACTAGGATCAGCCCCCTCCTCCTCCTGTTGTTTACTAGGATCAGCCCCTCCTCCTCCTGTTGTTTACTAGGATCAGCCCCCCTCCTCCTCCTGTTGTTTACTAGGATCAGCCCCCTCCTCCTGTTGTTTTTACTAGGATCAGCCCCCTCCTCCTCCTGTTGTTTACTAGGATCAGCCCCCTCCTCCTGTTGTTTACTAGGATCAGCCCCCTCCTCCTGTTGTTTACTAGGATCAGCCCCCCCTCCTGTTGTTTACTAGGATCAGCCCCCTCCTCCTGTTGTTTACTAGGATCAGCCCCCCTCCTCCTGTTGTTTACTAGGATCAGCCCCTCCTCCTGTTGTTTACTAGGATCAGCCCCCTCCTCCTGTTGTTTACTAGGATCAGCCCCCTCCTCCTGTTGTTTACTAGGATCAGCCCCCTCCTCCCCTGTTGTTTACTAGGATCAGCCCCCTCCTCCTGTTGTTTACTAGGATCAGCCCCCTCCTCCTGTTGTTTACTAGGATCAGCCCCCTCCTCCTGTTGTTTACTAGGATCAGCCCCCCTCCTCCTGTTGTTTACTAGGATCAGCCCCCTCCTGTTGTTTACTAGGATCAGCCCCCCTCCTGTTGTTTACTAGGATCAGCCCCCCTCCTCCTCCTGTTGTTTACTAGGATCAGCCCCCCCTCCTCCTCCTCCTGTTGTTTACTAGGATCAGCCCCCTCCTCCTCCTGTTGTTTACTAGGATCAGCCCCCTCCTCCTGTTGTTTTTACTAGGATCAGCCCCCTCCTCCTGTTGTTTACTAGGATCAGCCCCCCCTCCTCCTGTTGTTTACTAGGATCAGCCCCCTCCCTCCTGTTGTTTACTAGGATCAGCCCCTCCTCCTGTTGTTTACTAGGATCAGCCCCCTCCTCCTCCTGTTGTTTACTAGGATCAGCCCCCTCCTCCTCCTGTTGTTTACTAGGATCAGCCCCCTCCTCCTGTTGTTTACTAGATCAGCCCCCTCCTCCTGTTGTTTACTAGGATCAGCCCCCTCCTCCTGTTGTTTACTAGGATCAGCCCCTCCTCCTGTTGTTTACTAGGATCAGCCCCCTCCTCCTCCTGTTGTTTACTAGGATCAGCCCCCTCCTCCTGTTGTTTACTAGGATCAGCCCCCTCCTCCTGTTGTTTACTAGGATCAGCCCCCTCCTCCTGTTGTTTACTAGGATCAGCCCCCCCTCCTGTTGTTTACTAGGATCAGCCCCCCCTCCTCCTGTTGTTTACTAGGATCAGCCCCCTCCTCCTGTTGTTTACTAGGATCAGCCCCCTCCTCCTGTTGTTTACTAGGATCAGCCCCCTCCTCCTGTTGTTTACTAGAATCAGCCCCCCTCCTCCTGTTGTTTACTAGGATCAGCCCCCCTCCTCCTGTTGTTTACTAGGATCAGCCCCCCTGTTGTTTACTCCTCCTGTTGTTTACTAGGATCAGCCCCCTCCTCCTGTTGTTTACTAGGATCAGCCCCCTCCTCCTGTTGTTTACTAGGATCAGCCCCCTCCTCCTCCTGTTGTTTACTAGGATCAGCCCCCTCCTCCTCCTGTTGTTTACTAGGATCAGCCCCCTCCTCCTGTTGTTTACTAGGATCAGCCCCCTCCTCCTGTTGTTTACTAGGATCAGCCCCCCCTCCTCCTGTTGTTTACTAGGATCAGCCCCCTCCTCCTGTTGTTTACTAGGATCAGCCCCCTCCTCCTCCTGTTGTTTACTAGGATCAGCCCCCTCCTCCTGTTGTTTACTAGGATCAGCCCCCTCCTCCTGTTGTTTACTAGGATCAGCCCCCTCCTCCTGTTGTTTACTAGGATCAGCCCCCCTCCTCCTGTTGTTTACTAGGATCAGCCCCCTCCTCCTCCTGTTGTTTACTAGGATCAGCCCCCTCCTCCTGTTGTTTACTAGGATCAGCCCCCTCCTCCTGTTGTTTACTAGGATCAGCCCCCCTCCTCCTGTTGTTTACTAGGATCAGCCCCCCTCCTCCTGTTGTTTACTAGGATCAGCCCCCTCCTCCTCCTGTTGTTTACTAGGATCAGCCCCCTCCTCCTGTTGTTTACTAGGATCAGCCCCCTCCTCCTGTTGTTTACTAGGATCAGCCCCCTCCTCCTGTTGTTTACTAGGATCAGCCCCATCCTCCTGTTGTTTACTAGGATCAGCCCCCTCCTCCTGTTGTTTACTAGGATCAGCCCCCTCCTCCCCCTGTTGTTTACTAGGATCAGCCCCCTCCTCCCCTGTTGTTTACTAGGATCAGCCCCCTCCTCCTCCTGTTGTTTACTAGGATCAGCCCCCTCCTCCTGTTGTTTACTAGGATCAGCCCCCTCCTCCTGTTGTTTACTAGGATCAGCCCCCTCCTCCTGTTGTTTACTAGGATCAGCCCCCTCCTCCTGTTGTTTACTAGGATCAGCCCCCTCCTCCTGTTGTTTACTAGGATCAGCCCCCTCCTCCTGTTGTTTACTAGGATCCGCCCCTCCTCCTCCTGTTGTTTACTAGGATCAGCCCCTCCTCCTCCTGTTGTTTACTAGGATCAGCCCCCTCCTCCTATTGTTTACTAGGATCAGCCCCCTCCCCCTGTTGTTTACTAGGATCAGCCCCCTCCTGTTGTTTACTAGGATCAGCCCCCTCCTCCTGTTGTTTACTAGGATCAGCCCCCCCCCCTGTTGTTTACTAGGATCAGCCCCCTCCCCCTGTTGTTTACTAGGATCAGCCCCCCTCCCCCTGTTGTTTACTAGGATCAGCCCCCTCCCCCTGTTGTTTACTAGGAGAAGCCTGTTTCTATGGGTTGTTTACTAGGAGAAGCCTGTTTCTATGGGTTGTTTACTAGGAGAAGCCTGTTTTTATAGGTTGTTTACTAGGAGAAGCCTGTTTCTATGGGTTGTTTACTAGGAGAAGCCTGTTTCTATGGGTTGTTTACTAGGAGAAGCCTGTTTCTATGGGTTGTTTACTAGGAGAAGCCTGTTTCTATGGGTTGTTTACTAGGAGAAGCCTGTTTCTATGGGTTGTTTATTAGGAGAAGCCTGTTTCTATAGGTTGTTTACTAGGAGAAGCCTGTTTCTATAGGTTGTTTACTAGGAGAAGCCTGTTTCTATGGGTTGTTTACTAGGAGAAGCCTGTTTCTATGGGTTGTTTACTAGGAGAAACCTGTTTCTATGGGTTGTTTATTAGGAGAAGCCTGTTTCTATAGGTTGTTTACTAGGAGAAGCCTGTTTCTATAGGTTGTTTACTAGGAGAAGCCTGTTTCTATGGGTTGTTTCCTAGGAGAAGCCTGTTTCTATGGGTTGTTTACTAGGAGAAGCCTGTTTCTATGGGTTGTTTATTAGGAGAAGCCTGTTTCTATAGGTTGTTTACTAGGAGAAGCCTGTTTCTATGTGATCTAAAAGAAAAACTCTGTCATTGAAGGGAAATCAGTTGATGATAGGACTGTGTTCCTGGTGGAGG